>NW_006399755.1:33771843-33777955 GCF_000299155.1 Elephantulus edwardii | reverse complement strand
ATAAAGGGAGCTCTGGTGGCCTAGTGGCAAGAAGCTACACTGCAACACTGAAGGCATGGGAGAAGTTTGGGCAATTTCCTCCCATGTCAATTTACTGTCTCTGAAAAACAGCTAGACGGTTAGCCATGAGTCACTTCTGACTCTACAGTACATAACACACAACAATACCCATTAAAATTATAATATATGAAATTTGAAGATAAATATATTATTAAAGTCTATTTTGCCCATTTCACTTTAATTTCTAAATTGTGACTACTAGAAACTGTTGAAATACACTAGTGGTTCATATTAGATATCTAATTAATAAATTGGCTCTAAACTCATAGAATTAGCAGTCTGTAAATCAGAAACAGATCATCACATCTTCCTTCTCCTCAATGTCTAGTGGGCTAAAACTACCCTTCTTTTGGTTAGCATCCTAGTACTTCAACCACCACACAACCAATGGTTTCCACATGTTGTTATTGGTAAGTGCCATCAAGTCAACTACTCGTCACAATCCAATGAACAACAGATGGGAATCTTGCCCTATCCTATGCCATCATCCCAATCTCCATCCTGCTCAAATCCTTTGCTGTAGTCACCGTGCCATTTCATCTCATTGAGTGTCCTCCTCTCTTTCATTGACCCTCTGCCTTTCCTAGGAGGATGTCTTTTTTCAAGGACTGGCTTCTTCTGACAATATGCCCAAAGTATGTCAGACAAAGCCTTATCATTCTTGCCTCTAAGACGCTTCCTGAGTGCACTTCCTCCAAGGTGGATTTGTTCTTTCTTCTAAGAGTTCATGGTCCATTTAACACTCTTTGTCAGTACAACAATTCAAGGTATACAGACATCCTTCCCTATGGATAGCTCAAACTCCCATTGCTGTTGAGTCATGACCGACTCATAGCTGATCCCCCATTGGGTTTCCACAGCTTTCCAAGTAAACCTCATGGGAGATTACCTCCCTTTCTTTATTGGTGCTGCTGCTCAAGGAAAACCGCCACAGAGCCATGGCCTTTCAGTTCTTTGTGCACCTCACTCCGGTCTCTGCCTCAGAGCTCACTTCCATGTGAGCATGCTTCTTATCAGTTTCAAAGTATGGTGTTTATAAACAGACCAATCACTTAACAGATAGTAAATGAAATAGATTTGTCCTAGTTGAACAGACTTGCAAATCTTGCAAGCAAACTGCAGCCTATCCAATCAATTTGGAAGAATTAAAAAATCAAAGTAAGAAATATATAAAGAAATGCATTTCACTATGGGTGGGTTGAAAGGGGGTGGGAAGTTCTCACTGGTAAAGAAAAGAAAAAGAAATTCCAGTTCTGGATGCTGAAAGTCCAAATTCAAGGCATGGCTCTGCAATGAACTCTGCCTCTTTTAGAACATAGTCCAGCATTCTTCGAATTCTTTGGTATTCCTTGTTATCTATCTTCCCCTTGTGTAGGTCTCTCTCTCTATTCTGCTCTTTTCTAATTCAGAATGGTTAAATGGTGTGAAATTTCACCATATATTTTGGGGGACACAGTTCAATCCATAATGCAATACATAGGTCTGGAGTAGAAAAATTATCACAAAGTGTTGATTTTTTCCTCCCTTTTTCTCCTTGACTCCTGTCCAATAATCATATGATGAACCTTGGTTATGGTTTATCAACTTTACTGTTGTCGTTGTTAGGTGCCATAGAGTCAGACAGTAGCAATAAGAGCTACTCCTTAAGTAAAGTCTGCCACCAGGACTAAGCACAGAAAGAATACAGTCTCATTAGCTTATTCAGATCTTTCCACATGCTTGGGAAGCCAGCTCTTAAACTCAGAGCCAAATCATATACTTAAAACAACCCTGGTAAGTAGAAGCTCTTAATGTATATATCAGAGTGTGTTACTACTCTTGTGCTAAAATCCTCCAGTCTTCTTAGCTCATTTAGAATAAAATCAAAAGGACTTTTATCTAAGCTAAAATTCCAGCCACTTTGGCCTTGCCGATTTTTCTCAGAGCTTAGCTCTCTGCTGAGGATCATCGCACCTGTTGTGCTCACTACCTAGAATGCAATGCTCTTCCCTATTCTTAGCTCATTTTGCAGCTCAGATGTCACCTCCTCCAAGGGGCCTTCCCTGACCACTCCTTCTAACTAGCCTACCTCTATCCTTCATATCCCTGCTTTGTTCATTGTCATTGTAAACTGGAAAATCATGAAAAACAAAAAGAAACTTAAAACAACATATCAACACAATCAAATTTAGATGTGTTTGAATACCAAGGATGATTTTGGTTTAAGAACTAATTTTAATTCTTTATCATATTAACGCTCAAAGAGCTTGGGAAACCCTTTTGTCTTTGACATAGGGTAGTGATTTCTAATGCCTGGGTCTTGGGCTCATCTGAAAGGCCAGAATCTAGACATCATTGCAGAATGCTGACCTATCCTTTATATTTAATCCAAGGTAACATAAGCCATTCAACATCTAATTTGTAGGTCATCTGTAACATGGTTAAGAAATTGGAGGCTGGATATGATCCCTCTCCCCCAGGTTTTTAGTAAACAAAAAGTGAAATGAAATTCCCATAAACCAGGGAACACAAGAGCCAGAAAGACCTTTAGGGAACACCTGGTCTGCCCTCTCATTTTCCAGATGAGGAATGCAAGTCCCTGGGAGGTGAATTTCTACATATACAGTAATTATGCTTGACATTTGTATTTAAATTTAGCATGGAGTTATGCCAAATGAACCAAAACGTTGAGACTATATGGCCAAAAATTCCATATGTTTCCCTTGGAACTGTGTTGTATCATGACACTAGTTTTCTTCCAAGTCTCTAAAAACAGAATTCCACTAAACATGATCTCATCCCTAAATGAGAATACACTTGGGGGACTGTTAACTGCACTTTATTTAAACTGGTCAAACACTGACATTCTCCATGTTTTCTGGACCACATTTTAACACACTAATCTTTGTTGAACTCCTCCTCTTCTCAAGCGTGCCAACCAATAACAGCAGAAATGAAGGTTTGACCTTGAGCCAACACAGAACTTGAGCCCAAGGAGAGTCTATGCCACGTCAGCATGATCTGCTACACAGGGAATTAACGAAGATGAAGGCAGATCTAAATCATTTTTCCTTTTTATTTTTTTCTGTTCCACAATGCTTTTATTATCTTCTCTTTGTATTTTTTTTCTTCCTCCTTGATAGTAAAGTAATTAATTACATATTAGACGATAGGAACCTAGAAGGAAGAGTTGGACAATTTGAACATTATGAGATAGATATTTGTGATTCCACGTTTGGGAGAAATCGGAAACTTCCGGTATAATCTCACCAATCAGACCTCTTCCACATATAACTAGACTGAGAAAGGGTCTTCCTATAGGTAGCCAGGCTCATGGTAAGAAATTTTATATAACTGAAATACTAAAAATAACCTGCATCACTAATCTTATGATTGAACTGCTTGCTGATGGGGGAGAAATAAAGGTTAATAGTAACCATAGTTTTGCCTACAGGGATTTGGAGTCTGACTGCTTGGGTTTGAATCCAGTCTCTATTACTTTAGGCAGAAGTTACTCATAGCTGCTGTCAGTTTCCTCCTCTATGAAATCAGAGTTAACTATTTTGTCTCTCCAGGAACATGGTGAAGATTTAGATGGAGATCTTAGCAGAGAACCAGATGCGTAGCAAGTCCTTTCTCAATGTGAGCCGCTCTTGCACAATGGTTTCTTTAGTGTCATGGCAACCAGAACCAACTAAGAATCACAAAAAAGCTGGTTCTTTGCTCTAAATAATTCACAAGGATTTATGAAAGAGTTCTGGTGACCTGCTAGAAAGGAGCTACTTCCAAAAGCATGTAGTTTGGATCCACCAGCTGCTCCAAGGAACAAAGATAAAATGAAGAAACAAAGAATTAAACTGTCTCTGAAAACCCACTGGAGGGTCAGCTATATGAGTCAATTCCAACTCAACAGTACACAACAAAAGCAACATTATGTCAAATATGATAAGAATGAACACTGGATAGTCAAGGTTCAGCTCTGTTGTTCATTGAGTCACTAAGAGTCATAATTGACAGTATCTAACACCACCAGTTCAGCTCCACAATTGACACTCTTAACACCAGCAGTCAGAAAATCAAAAGGCTAATTGCGTTGGGAAAATCTGCTGTCATGGACTTCTCAGAGTACTTAGGAGAAATTATGTCAGTCTAGATACAAAGATGTGCCTAATTCAGGCTACAGTCTTCACCATTACTTGCTAAGCATCAGAGAGCTGGACAATGACTAAGGATCACAGAAGAAGAATTGATGCCTTTGAGTTGTGGTTCTGGCGAAGAATTTTGAACATACCACAGAGGTCCGAGAAAAGTCTGTCTTGGAGAGAGTGAAACCAAATCTCTCCTTGGAAGCTAGGATTTTGAAGCTCTGTATCACACACTCTGGGCATGTGGCCAGAAGAGACTTGTCCTTGGACATCATGCTTGGAAGTGTGGATTGACAGTACAGGAGACAAAGGCCCTGGATGAGATAGATTGATACAGTAACTGGGGTGATGGGGGTTGGTGTGTCAAAATTAATGAGACTAGCTCAGGAAAGGGAAGACTTCAGAGCTGCTGAACATAGGGGCTCTATGGGTCACAGATGACTCGACAGCACATCACAACTGGTACCAAAGGAAGCTTTGTTGGCATAGTCTGTATTGAATTGTATGCAACTGTAGCAGTTGGAATTCATCAGCAACTGTATGTAAGAAAGATGAGTAGTCTTCTCCCATTATGTTTTGCAGCGTCAGAAACCCAGTGTAGAGTTGTTATGAATTAGAACTGAGCTAACAGTAGTGAGTTTGAGTTTTTTGAAGCTGGGATCAGGCAGAGCTGTTTATTTCCCCCAACTAAAGAAACGAGGGGTGCAAAACATCTTTGAGATCAGCTTTGGTTTAGGCTACTCCTACATTAACTTGAGCATGTTTGTTGTCCAGGTGAAATCCAGTAAAAATGAAGTGTCTAGATCACAGAAGGAGTAGGGGAAACAGAAGGACAAACTGCAGCCTGCAGAGGGTGCTGTAGTGTCAAGGAGGTGACATCACCTCTACCAGCCTAGTGAGGAAGGCATAAAAGAAAAATGAAGGCAATCAGCTGACTCCTGTGGCAGGAAGGGACTTCTCAAGTCAGAGCCCTTAGAAGTCAGCTTAAAAAATTGGGCCAGGATCAATTTGTCAAGCCACTGATAAACAATGATACTGGGAAAAGAGTTCTAGGTACCTGAGGAAGGGAAGTGACACATCCTCTGCAGAGAGATACAAGGAAGTACATTACCTTTATTGTTATCTGTTTTTTGATGGAAATAAAGCACACACCCTCTCTCCTTTGTAATGAGGGGTTTGGTTTGTGCCTCTCTTTTACTTCCTCACAACCAACCGAAGGCAGCAAACTAACTCCTCTGATTACTCTTGACCTTTGGAAATGCATTGACATCAAGATGTGAGAAAACAAAGCAAAAACAATAACTTCTTGTGAAAGATGGTTTCTTCTGCCAGGGGCTGTATTTCTCCTTTTTAACTCATCCCCAACTCTAGAATTCAAATAACTATTAAACCCAAGGGTGCACACATGCACACACGCACACACATACACACACACACCCCTCCCTGCACACACCACTCCATCCTTCTGTAATTACAACCCTTCACAGCTTCCCATTATCCTTAGATAAAAATGAAAACCCAAATGTCTAACTTTGATATGTTCAAAGAACTTTAGAAAAACAAAAGGGAAGAGCATGCTCAGCATTTCTCAAACTGAAAGAACTGAAGGGAAAAACACGTCAAAGCTGTAGTTAAACTTGAAGTTGCAATATTGAAATACTGTATGAGCAAAATCTTGAAAGAGGAAGGAACCATCAAAAGAATGGAAGGAATGTACTTTTTTAAAAATTTAGTTTGTTTCTTTTTCATTTCAATGAACATCTACAGAGATTTTGGACTTCCATTCATTCATTGTTGCACCCTTCTTCCCGCACACCCCCCTCCCCACACCCCTCCCTTCCCTTTTGCTCCTCTCCTTGAAAAGCAAAAGAAAAACTCCCTCATTGGTACACAATCCCCCACCCCGCACCTCCCCAAACCCCACCCCC
>NW_006399755.1:33769446-33770710 GCF_000299155.1 Elephantulus edwardii | reverse complement strand
TTCTTCTGCAGATAGTTTTCCAATTTTGCCAACACCATTTGTTAAAAAGGCTGTCATTTCCCCACCTAACTGATTTCATCTCTTTGTCAAAAATCAATTGACCATAAATAGATGGGCTGATTTCCAGGTTCTCAATTCTAAGGAATGCACTTTTATTGTATAACCACCTGCACCCAAGTTGTTGAAAATAAATATCCAGGGATTAATAGAATATCAATTGAGATATTTCAGCATATGTATGTAATTTTGGAAGCACTCACTCAGATATGCCAAAAATTAGAAGATAAAAGATCCATATTTGTGTCATTTCAATGTAAGAATGCAAGAAGTATAAAATATTATCATTAATAGCACAGGCAAGTAAAATTTTACTAAAGCTCATAAAAAATGGATACAGCATTATGTCAACAAGGAACTCGTAGATTCATAAGATGACATGGAATGATGGATATAATTGCTGATGTCAGCTAACTCTCCACTGAAAACAGGAAATACCAGAAAGAGGTTTGCTTGTATTTTAGGCATTTTATTTGTTTGGCTTTTGCCTATGCAGAGTAATTTGATTGTGTGGATTATTACAAATTACAGACATAATGAGACTTCCTGAACACTTAATTGTGTTCATGCAGAACTTGTACATAGACCAAGAAGCAAGCATGCAAACAGAACAAGAGAACAACGCATGGTTTAAAATCAGGAAAAGTATGTGTGAAGGTCATCTTCTTTCTCCGTACTTAGTCAAGTGAACTATATGAATAAGAATGTGACATCAGGACTGGAAGACAATCATTTAATAACTTGCAGTATAAATATGTAACAATCTTGTTTGCTGAAAAGAAATAGAGCTTGAAACACTTACTGATTAAGAATTTAAAAAAATACACTTTTAGTGTGGGTTACACAGCCATATAAAGATAAAAATAGGTAATATGATAAATGAAGAAAAGAAGTAATCAAGGGCTTAATTTTATAGGGTTCCACAAACAATGTCCATGGAAGCATCAGTCAAGAAATCAAAAAAAAAATCCAAAATGCCTTTAAATTTAGGAGAAGAAAGTGCACTTTATTACAATTGTTTTCTCTCGATAAAGGAAAGTCACTTAATATATGTGCTCTGGAATAAACTGTTAGGATTCACATTTATACTCCATCTGATAACACAGATAAATGTTTTAGACTCTTTAAACCTTAACTGAGTCAAATAATTCAAGTCATTAGTTGATTGCAGCAATTGGATTTGAAAGTGTGTAAGCAAAAAAAAAAA
>NW_006399755.1:33767982-33768706 GCF_000299155.1 Elephantulus edwardii | reverse complement strand
TCTCTCTGGGGTATATTCCCAGTAATGGGATTGCTGGGTCAAATGGTATCTCTATTTGCAATTTTTTGAGAAAGCACCATACTGCCTTCCACAATGGTTGCACCATCTAAAACATTTCTTAAAACTGTTGAAAAGCAAAGATGTCACTTTGCAGGTGAAAGTGTATCTCACTCAAGTCATAATATTTTCAGTCACTTAATTTGCATGTTTGGTTATTCAAAGACATTTGATTGTGTAGATCATAACAAGTTATGGCTAACATTGAGAAAAATGGGGATTCTAGAGCACTTAATTGTGCTTATGAGAAACTTATGCCTAGGTTAAGAGGTTGTTGTGCAGACAGAGCAAGATTTAAAATTACTTACTCAAAATTAAGAAGAGAGGGAGGAGGGGTAGGGAGGGAGAAAAGTGCAACAATGAATGACTGAAAACCCTAAGTCTCTAGCTTTAATTAAAATTAATAAAAAAAGGTTGTATCCTCTCTCTCTATACCTATTCAATTTGTTTGCTGAGCAAATTCTTTGAGAAGCTTAAATCTATGAAAAAGAATGTGGCATCAGGATTATTTTTTAAAATTTATTAATTTAAATGAAAATTTACAAAGGCTTAGGATTTCCAGGCCTTCATTGTTGCTCTTTTCTCCCTGCCCACCCCCACCCCCAAAATCACTCTCTCCTTGAAAAGAAAAACTCTTTCATTGTTATGCTATCCCTCCCCCCAAGTT
>NW_006399755.1:33764427-33767798 GCF_000299155.1 Elephantulus edwardii | reverse complement strand
GGTTGGTGTGTCAGAATTAGGACAGGGAAGGGTTCAGAGCTGCTGTACATAGGGTTGCTATACTTCAGAGACGACTCAACGGCACATAAAAACAATAACATACTATGACAAGTTTCGAAGCAGGAGTGGCATCACTTCCTAAGTATCTTGCCTCCAGAAACTCTATGAACTTTGATAAATGTTGATAGTTGTATACGGGCTTCAGACATTTTGTTCGTAGGGTCGCTATGAGTCGTGCTGGACTTGAAGGCAATCAACAACAATATACAGATTGAATAGGTATGGAGAGAGAATACAAGCCTGGTGCACTCCCTTCCCAATTCCAAACCACACAGTACTCCCCTGCTCAACAGTCTCCTGATGCTGATACAGATTCTGCTTAGCACAATCAAGTGCTCTGGGTTTCCCATTCTTCCCACTATCAGCCACAACTTGTCATTATCCATACAGACAAATTCCTTTGCATGGTTAATAAAGCACAAATAGGCCTTCTTCTGGTATTCTTTACTTTCAACCAGGATCCATCTGACATCAGCAATGATATCCCTGGTGCCACAGCCTCTTCTAAATCCTATGTAGAACTTATTTTAAAAATTAAAAAAGAAACAACAAACCTACTGGAGGATCCACTATGATTCAGTTCTAACTTGATGACACAGAGTTTTGTGTTTATCTGAAAGGAACAGTGCCCCGAAAAGGATATCACTCTTGGTAAAGGAGATCATGAGAAAAGAAGACCCTCAATGAGATGTATTAACACAGTGGCTACAACTATAGGCTTAAGCATAACAATAATTGTGGGGATGGTTCAGGACTTGGCCATCTTTCTGCTGTGCATGAGGTTGATTTGAATCTGACTGACAAGAGCAGCTACGATCTAACTATGGACAATAAGGATTCACATGACTCTGCCCTTATCTACCTCACTACTGCAAATTCTTCATTATTTTCCAGTTACTCTGACCTTCTCATTGATACTTTGTCGAGTTTTGTTTTGTTTTTCCATTTAGGCTCTTCAATTTAGCTCATCTCTGTGTTAGAAATGCTCTTGCCCATTTTGCACATGTCATCCTTCTTGTCTTTCATATCTCACTCAAATGTAATCTTCTCAAGAAGACCTTTCCTGAATCACCCAATCTGTCACTCATATAACTTAATCACTTTCTGGCATTTTTCTCCCGTGTGTATGTGCTTACTGACTCTTGTTTATTTGACTGAAACAGAAACACTGTGCTTACAGGATGTAGCAATCTGTTACTGTTTATTACTGTATCTCTTGAGGCAAAGTATTGTCTGATATGTAGCTGAACTGTATATACTTTGTAGACTGGATTCTTTAAAGAAGTTCTTTTCTTCTTGTCCTTCCCCTACTACCATCTTTCATGATTTTATCATCTCCATTTATGCCACCTGATTTCTTAGTGGCTTATATCTTCTGTATCACAGAAGGGCCCACACATCCTTCATCTGGCAGTCTGCATCACATTTTGGAATGGCTTAACTCTGTTCAAAACCTCCATATCTTTCAGCTTTCCATTGTCACACTTCCACTAAACTAGGTGATTCCATTACCCAACCCTTCTCAATTCCCATACTCATTCATCTTCTCTCAACTTTTCTCTCTGCCAATGTTTGATAATGTGGCTAAGAATAGTTTTAGTCAAGCCACTGACCAGGGTTTGAGGCTTGTGAGAATTAAATGAGCTCAGCATAATGCCTGGTACATTATAAGTGCTCAGTAGATGTTAGTCAGACTTATATTACTATGACTAATTATTATGATGAGAGGCTCTTCTTTTCTTCTGCCTCCTGCCTCTTTCTCCTTGGCTCTCCTTTAGCTTTCATTTTGCATTCTTTAGTTCATTTGTAACAGTCTCAATTGAGATGGCACCTTCTTGGTAGTAGTAACAGAGTTCTCACTGCGAGAACCTTCTTAGGACAGCTTGGAGAAGAATGGATAACTTTCCAGATGTCCTGAAAAACTTGCTTATGAAACTTGCTTTGAATTTAGGACTGTGATTGTCCACAGTGAGTCCTTAAAACAGGCAAGATAAGCAGAGTCCTCTGAGTGGGGCTGGCTGAATGATGCTCACCTGCATTTTCACTAACTAGATGTTCAGAGAGCCCATTTCAGCACTTGGGAACCATTAACTCAGAGCTGACTTTAATCTTTATGATTTTTAGCATTTCTCATTCAAAGTCTCAGGCACCAGGAGAGGCAATCCTCGGAAACGGGTGTGAGTAATTCCTGGCCTAGTTCCCTGTAAGGAAGAGGGTAGAGTGAGCACAAACAGAGGAAGTTGCCTGGGTCTGCAGACTCCGATGCTGCAACCCAGATGAACTAAAATTATAAGACCTTTTCCTTGCTTCTCTTCAACTATGTTTCAAGTCTCTTGGGGACTTTTTAAAGTAAGAAGTCTAAATTTATGGGGACTTTTTAAAGTAAAATGTTTGAATTTATTTAAAGATCAACAATACCTATAACATAAGAGAGAAAAGGGTAGTTGTTCACCCTTACCTTCTACTCAGGTTCCTTGGAATTGATTCCCAGCTAATGTATCTCAAAGCACAGCCACCACCCATCTGTCAGCAGAGGTTTTCCTGCTGGTATGATGTTGAACAATTTTCAGAGGAGCTTTAAGAGTAGAACTAGAAGAAAAAAAGGCCACAATCTACTTCCCAAAACTAGCCAGTGAAAAACTTTTGGATCACAGTAATCTAATCTCATTTAGTTTAGGATTGCCATGAATTAGGGATTAATTTAAAAACTACAAATAACTTTCTCAAATATTTGTTTAAAGAATGGATGAGTGATTAAGTAAAGATACTCAGAATTGGATCTAATTAGTGATCCTCTGATTAGTATTCTTTGATCTTCTGTAGCAAGCACATGGAGATCAAATATGGTGTTCAATATGGATTGCACCTCAATATCAAAACAACAAAAATTCGCACTACTGGACCTATAGGCTACATTATGACAGATGGAGAAAGGATTGAAATTGTCAATGACTATATCTTACTTGGATCCACAATCAACACCCTTGGTACCAGCAGTCAAGAGATCAGAAGACATGTTACATTGGGAAAATCTGCAGTCAGAAGGCTTTTCAGATTATTGAGGAGCATTGATGTCAGTTTGAAGACTAAGGTGTGCCTATTTCAGGCAGTGGTCTTTTCGAACATATGCTGTGTATCTGAGAACTGTACAATGAACAAGAATGACAGAAGAAGAAATGATGCCTTTAAGCTGAAATGTTAGAGGAAAGTATTGAATATTTCATGAACTGCCAAAAGAATAAACAAGTATGGACTGAGTAAGATGGGTTCAATAATGTATACTGCACTGAAACAGAGGAGGGAGAAAACTG
>NW_006399755.1:33762947-33764327 GCF_000299155.1 Elephantulus edwardii | reverse complement strand
GCTAGTGAAGGAGAGGAAACCCCTCAACAAGGTGGATTGATACAGTGATTGCTGCATTGGGTTCTTGTGTATTAGGAAGTGTGAAGAAGGTGCAGGACAGAACAGGGTTCAGATCTTTTGTTCATAGGTTCTCTATGAGATGAGTCATGTTCTACTTGATGGCACCTAACAACAACAATGACGACATGGACTTTCAGGAGAACTAATTTGTCTTTGAAGTAATGTAGCCAAAACACTCATGAGAAGTAAGGATGATGAAACTGTCTTACTTTGGATATGCTATTTGGAGACCAATTTGAGTTCTTGTAGCCTAGTGGTAAAGAGTTTCACTAACAACCAAAAGGCAGGCAGTTCGATTTCACCAGCTGCTCTGTAGGATAAAAATGAGCCATATCCTCCAGTGTGATTTAGAATCTCTGAAAACTTATTGAAGGAGATCCAAGCCTTTTGTGGGATCCACTCTTTGAGGGACTTTAACTTTGCTCTGCTGCAAGACGCCAAGAACTGTGTGGCATGGTTGGCCCAGGAGTGTCTTCCAGCCACCTTTTCCTCTATGTCTGCTAAAGCCTGTGGGGAAGCCCAGGCGCACTCACACTCTAGCCAGGGACAGAACCACTGCCTACCTGGTCGAGGGGCTGCAGTTAAAGACTACAATCCTGTCACCTGGAGACACCGCTGACTGACTGCCTGGAGACTGTCCAGCTGCCACCCTGACTGTCCAGTGCTGTCTAGCTGCACTATGTGAGACCCCTTAAGCTCAAGTACAAGGATCTGGGCCAGGTTGAGCCAGGCCAAGATGTGGTTTCTGGAAGGAAAAAGAATTCTTGTTTTGTCATTCAGGTACTTTGGGTGAAACCTTGCTGTCAGGCCCAAGACAGACAGAATCTTGAGGCAAGAAGGGAGCACAGATATATAGGTCCTTCACAAAATTGTGCCATATTCTAGGTCACTATATAGTTGCAACAACCTAACATCTACTAACCAAGAAGGGAGCACAAATACATAGGTCCTTCACAAAACATTGTCAGTTCCTGGGTCAATGCATAGTTACAACAACCTAACATCTACTAAGAAAAGACTCACATAATATCAAGAAAACAGCAATCCACCTCAATCATGATGAAAAAACAAAACAACCCTCCGCCTAAAAAAAGAAGACTCAATGAATACCACAGATAGAACCAAAAGAAATATATGGATGTGGAGTTATTTGAAAAGCTACAGAAGAAGGTGCAAATGATGGAAGAAGCAAGGGAAGCCAGTAGGAGAGCAAACACCCCAGAGACAATAATCTAAAAGAAATTTATTAATGAAGAGCAACTTGAACAGCTATGAAAGAAAATGCAAAAGATGGAAGAAAGAATTGATAGTTAAGAAAAA
>NW_006399755.1:33760992-33762517 GCF_000299155.1 Elephantulus edwardii | reverse complement strand
AAAACAAAGAGTCACCTTCAAAGGGGAAACAATTAGATTAAGTTCTGATTTCTCAGCAGAAACCATGGAGCTAGGGGGGAAAAATATGGGATGGCATATACAGAAAGTTGAACAAAAACAATTGCCAGCCCAAGATCCTATATCCAGCAAAGCTCTCCATCAAAAATGAAGGATAAATTAGATCTTTTACAGAAAAGAAGAAACTTAAGGAATTTGTGAAAACAAGACCAAAACTACAAGAAAAATTAAGTCCTTCACACAGAGCCACCAAAGGAAAGTGGATGGACCATAGTAACCAAAAACAACAGAAAAAGAAACATGGCAAAATGACAATGGTAAAACCTAGCCTGACAATAATCACACTTAATGTGAATGGACTAAGTGTGCCAATCAAGAGAAAAAAAGTAACATAATCAACAGCAACAACAACAAAAAGCCAATCAATATGTTGCCTCTAACAGATGCATCTATAAACAAAAGAGAAAGATAGACTCAAAATCAAAGTCTGAAAAAAATATATACCAAACAAATGACAACCTCAAAAAAGCAGGAATGGCAATACTAATCTCTGATAAAATAGACTTCAGAACGAAAACCACCATAAAAGATAAGGGCTTTACATACTGATTAAAGGCACAATAGATCAAGAAGACTTAGCCTTGGTCAATATTTATAAACCTGCAAAATGCATAAAACAATGGTTAACAGAATTGAAGAAAGAAATACAAAGCACCACAATGGTGTTAGGAGATTTCAACACATCACTATCACTAAAGGATAGGTCAAACACCCCACCCCACCCCACCCCCCAAAAAAATCAACAAAGATGCAGAAGATCTGAACTACGTAATTAACCAACTCAAATTTGTGGATGTATTCCGGGAACTGCACCCAATTAAAACTCAATTCACTTTCTTCTCAAGTGTATATGTATATTTTCCAGAATCAATCTCATATTAAGACACAAAGCAAACCTCAACAAATTAAAAAACATTGAGATAATACAAAGTATCTTCGTAGATCATAATGCCATAAAACCAAAAATTAACCACATGAGGGTAAATCGTGCAAAACCACGCAAGTGGAAAAAAAAATAACTCTCTGTTAAAACACGGTGGCTAACACAGAAGAATTTCAAGAAACAATAAATGATCAAGAGGCAATGGTGATGAAAGAGGAAGTTAAGGCTGGTCTGAAGGACTTGGTAAAAAAAAATAAAGCTCCAATAATTGATTGAATACTAGTTGAAATATTTCAGCAAACAGATGCTGCCCTGGACATGCTCTCCAAGTTGCGCCAAGAAATCTGGAGGACAACTACCTTGACAACATACTGGAAGAGATGCATATTTATTCCCATTACAAAAAAAGTGACATGAAAAAATGTGGAAATTATCAAATAATATCACTAGTATCAGGATTCTGATTATTTCAAAATTTCAAAACCACCTCAGGAACAGGTTTGAGGCCTTGAGCACTGAGAGTATATCAAATGAGCTCTGGGAAGATATCAAGAAAATTGTCCA
>NW_006399755.1:33719487-33751902 GCF_000299155.1 Elephantulus edwardii | reverse complement strand
TGCTTCTTGGAGGCAAAAATTATAAAGCTTCATCTCACATACTTTGATTATGTTGCTAGGAGTGGTTATCATGCTTGGAAAGTTGAAGTGTCAGTTAAAGAGAAAACTCTCAACCAGATGAATTGGCATGGTGACTGTAGCAATGGGTTTCAATATGTTAGAGATTGCGAAGATGGCACAGGATAAAACAGATTTCAGATCAGTTGTTCAATGGGTCACTACGAGGGGTACTTGACTTGATCACCTCTAACAAAAACAAGTGATCCTGTTACTACAAGTGATTATAAAGCCTAATATAGCCAGAGTGACTTTATAAAATTAATTATTAAAAATAAGAATATGGCTGTAGTCCCTATGGCATGCAGTTCAAATCCACCAGCTGCTCCATGGGAGAAGAATGAACAGTCTCCTCTGTGTGGTTTACTGCCTCTGAAAACCTGCTAGAGGGTCAGCTCTGAGTTGGTTCTGACACAACAACATCAACAATGTACTGGAGTGCTAACCATTGTGCTAGATCTTTGGGATTCAGTGATCTAAGGCAGATCTAGTCCCTGCTCTCATAAAGCTTAAACTCAAGCTGAGCATTGCTGTTGTTAATTGCCATTGAGTCATAGATGACTCATAGAGACCCTCTGAATGAAAGACCTGAACGCTTGTATAACTTTCTTCATTTCTCCAAGTCCATAGGGTTTCCGGAGTCAGGCTATTTCAGAAGTGGATGCCACTTCTGCTTCCAAGCTTGTTTTATTTGGGAAGCTCCACCAGACATTGTTCACCATGGCTAATCATTACTGCATTTGACACATCAGTGCCACAGTGTTCAGCATCACAGCAACCACGAATTACCTCTGTACAGCAAATCGACAGACCAGTGCTATGTCACTTAGAAGAATGTTTAACCAAAACCAATTAAAGCCAAGCCTGAGGGCTGCAGACTAAAATCACCCACCTTTGACTTGGTAGCATCACTTTCTATCCACTAGGCCAACTGAACTCTCTCTATGTTATGCTAGCTGAGCTGACAGATGAATAAATTAAGGTGTGACATATATGCCACTGGTGAAAGGAAAAATACAGAGAGATCTGTCTGGGAGCCTATGAAGGAGGAAATGTAACCCAAATGTGGAGACCAGCTTCCTTGAGGTCAACATAATGCCCAAGGTGAAGATTAAAGGATGAATGAGTTCACCAGTTAGTAGTTGTGCAAGGTGAAATGGAAGTGTTCCAGGCAAGGTCAAGAGCATTTCAAAGGATGAGACAAGGCCTAGTACTTTGCAGGAAGAGAGGAGCACTCTGGTATGCCTTTATTGCCAGAGGTTCTGATTTAATTGGTCTGGGATGAGCCCAGCCTTGGGTTTGCTTTAAGTTTCCCAGGCCACTTTAATGTTTGGCTAGTGTTGAGGGCCACTGGACCAGAACATGGGATGAAAGTGACGGAGTGATTAGGTTGGTGAAGTAAGCTCAGCTAGATTATGAAGGACCTAGAAGATCAGGTTAAGAAGTCAGAGTTTTCTTCTCTGAGTCCTGGGAAGCTATTTAAACATTGAAGCAAGGCAAGGAGTGGCATGATGAAACTTGCACTTTCAGAACAGTAATGGTGTGGATTATGTGTTAGAGGGGGCAGGAGGAGAAGTATGGAAACCAGTTGGGAGGCTGCTGCAATGATTCAGGCAAAAGATAATCACAGCCTCAACTAGGTTAGTGGCAGCAAGGATGGAGAAAAGGAGATACATTCCGGAGATGTTTAGGAAATAGAACTGACAAGACTTGATGAAAGATTAGCTTTGGGAGGGAGACAGCAAGAGCCAACTTTTGTTTAGACAGTTGGGTGGATATATTGACACTGACAGAGATAGAGATCACCACAGGGCACCCTGCCAACAAAGGAAGAGAAGCCAGGCTATGGGTGTGTAGCATTAATCTGGGACATACTAAGTTTGAGGTGTTAGTGGCACGTTCAAGTGAGACAGATAGCAGGAGATGACAGTTCAGTTCTCAAAACATCTGGGTTAAAGATTGAGATTTAGAAGTTGTCAGAAAAGCATTGATCAAGCAATCACCCAGAGAAGAGTGTGGAGTGAAGAAAGGAAAGTAAGTTCCTAGACCCTTTAAAGTTATTCTCATCCTGCACGTACATAGCCAAGACCTACCGGGGTAATTGGGCTAAGTGGTATAGTGACTTGTCCTAACTAGTCAATCTGAAGCATATGGCTTACCTAGCCAATGAGAACCCCTGCTACTGGCTTTTACCTTGTTGGAGCTGTCAGTAAAATTGGATAAAGCTAATTTGCAATGAGATGTGGCTGGCAGTTATGTCTTGCACCTATGAAGCTTGGCTGCAGGGAGCAGTTCCAAATTCCATGGCTCTGCTTAGAGGTTTCTAAATACAGTGTTAGTTATATGTTAGACATCTAAAGCATTTTAAAGAAAGTAAGCCTGAATAATCTGAAAACGGGAACATTTGACAACACAAAGCTCCTGGGAGGAATTTGCTGTGGAAAAAGGAAGGATAGGTAGAATAGCTAGTCATGTTTTTTATTCTTGGTTCTGTGCAATTGTGACTCTATTTTTAGTTTTCAGTTGAATGGATCCAAGTGCCCTGCTGTGTCCTGAGAGTCTAGAATCAATCTGTGTTGCTTTGTAGATAGATAATAACCCCAAGCACTTTTGCATTAACTGATTCCTTAATTAAGTAATTTCTTAAATCCTATAAATTAAAGAAGCAGATGTGAGTTGTTCTCCATTCTGAAGATGAGGAAACTGAGATGGGAGCTAATTAATTTTCCCAAAATCAGAAAACGAAAATGGATTCAAGGATCCAATCAGGACTTTTACTTTAAGTTAACTACCTCCAAAATTTATCACCCATCTCTTTTTAGCCCACACCAGAGAAGAGCTAAAAAGACGATGGAAAGTTTAGGTGACACTTCCTGTAATTACTGTGTTTGTGACTTTTTCCTTTGTTCTTGCTTGATTTCATCCCAGCATAAATCATGTCCAATGTCAAGTAAGTTGAAGAAAGTGGTCTGTAGTAAACACAGTAGTCATGGAACCCCATTTCAAATGAATTATAAACCCTCAAAACTTCAGAGCTGGAAGTGACCACATGGACCATCAATTTCATTTCCAATAAGGAGGACCAAGTGAGGTCCAGAGAACTGTGTAACTTTGCCATGCTTACATTGCCAGCTTTGTCAAAATGGAGACCAAACTCCTAGCCTGTTAATTTACACCCATATTACAGTGTGAAATAGCCTCAAACTCAGAGCATTAAGAAAAAAAAAAAACCCAACAACAATAAAACCCAAAGTAAAACAAAGAAACAAAACTTTGGGAGAACAAAGAGTTTGCCTAAAAGAAACATTCTGCAACCCATTTATTTTTCTTTGAGATGTGTTTTCATGGGGCTTTATCTGAGAAAGTTAATCAAATAAAATTGTTTGGTACTTTCTGTCTCTTGTTTTTTACTGAAGTCAAGGGAGGAGATAGATGGAAGTGCCTAGAAAGTAGAGTGGGTGGAATTGGGAAATTGCTTTATAAGATTTAGGTTGGTGACAATAGATATTTGGTTCCACCAGTTTATTATTCACCAGTGACTAGAATTAACCATAATAACAGCTTGCATTTGTATAGTATATTCTAATTTACAAAGGGCTTTTATATGACATTATCTCATTTGATCCCCTTGACAACTTTGTGAGGGAGACAAGGCAGGTATAATTATCCCATTTTATAGGTGAGAAAGATGAGACTTAGAGAAGTTAAATGACTTGACCAAGCACATTCAGTTATTAAATGAGTCTGGCCTAGAAATAAGATGCCTTTGCTTAGTTTAAACTTTGCAAAGGTCATTCATCCATGTAGGAATTAAATCCCAGAGAGGCTGCCTCCAGAGTATGTACTTTTAACCACTATTCTCTACATCCAACTTTCATTCAACAGCCATTCATTGACTCTGTCTTGTTTTCTTAGTTCAGTGTCCTTTGTAAATTTAATCCATATGTTCTAGTTGTAGCAGGTACTCATTAGTGGAGAAACACTTGGTAAAGGGTTGCAGAACACTTCCCATACCTCAACGAGCCATTTGACCAAAGATTAAAAAAACACACCCACAAGCCTGTGGTCTAATCCCGGAGTCCCCACCAGCACTAATTGCAGAGAAGATGAGCCAGAAGGAGACTGTGGCTCACAGCCCAGAGAGAACCATCTGAGTCTGCTTAGACTTCCCTCGTAGAACTCTAGGTTCATGAGAACCTTGTGTGACTCATGTCCAGCCTGGGTCTAGTTGGAACTGAAGAAGATGGTCTTTTCTTCACGCACCTCCTATATTGTACTCTGCATTGTCCAGTTAATATTTCATCTTAAAAATTGGTAGTTGGCTCTTGACTGGCTTTAAAAAAATCACTCTATCACAGTAGAGCAAGTCATGAAGTATACAAGGCCTTTTTGCAGACACAGCCCTATGACTGTTGGCTCCATAAATACCACCTATGGATCTATAGAAAGGGAGGTAAGTCAGCAATGCAAGCTGGTATTCCTTGGTGATTGTAAATCCATGAGTCTAAATTAACTGAGCACCTCTGGAAAAGAACATAATCTGTATTACACAGATATAAATGCTAGTCTAATCTGGCAAACACTAAGGAGTCCCTTTTAAATCTAACTTGCTTTTCAGAATGTGAATGGGTAAACAAAGTGTGTTACATCCAGACATTGTTGTTGTTAGGAGCCATCAGATTGAGTACAACTCATAGAGGCTCTGTGAATGACAGACCTGAATCCTCTCGTATCCTGTACAATCCTCATCATCTCTGACACACTTGAGCTCATAGCTTCAGTTACTGTATCAATGCATATCATTTGGAGCCTTCCTCTCTTCGGCTGACCCTCCCCCATTCCAAGATGTCCCTTTTCAAGCAATAGTCTCTCTTACTAACATGTCCAAAGTATGAGAGATGAAACTTCATCATCTTTGCCTCCAATAAACACCCTGGCTGTACTTTTCCCAAGATATATCTGTAGTTTTGGCAGTCCAAAGGATATTCAGCACTGTTTCCAACACCACAGCTCAGAGGCAACAATTCTTCTTCTGTCATCCTTATTCACAGTCCAACTCACAGATGCATAGCAAATGATTGAAAAGACCATTGCCTGAATCAAATACATCTTAATCTTCAAACTGACATCATTACTCATCAGTATTTTGGAGAGGTCCCTGACAGTGGACTTTCTCAATAAAATACGTCTCCTTATCTCCTGACTGCAGCTACCAAGGGTGTTGATGGTTGATCCAATTAAGATTAATTCATTGACAATTTCAATATTTTCTCCATCCATCATGATGTTATCTATTGACCCATTGGTGAATACCTTTGTTATCTTGATCAAAGGGCACCTCTAGAAGACAAAGCAAAATATTACAACAAAATGTGCAAAGAGCTGGAATCAGATACTAAAAAGGGAAGAACTCACTTGGCATTTCTCAAGCTGAAGGAACTGAAAATCAAATTCAAGCATCAAACTGCAATAACTGAGGGATGCTCTGGGTGAAATCTTGAATGATCTAGTAAGTATCGAAAGATGGAAGAAATACACAAAGTCTCTGTACCAAAAATAATTGGTCAACACTGAAAAGTTTTAGGAAGTACAATATGAAGAAGGGTCAATGGTAGATAATAAAGGAAGAAGTTCAAGCTGCATCAAAGACATCTGCAAAAAAATAAGACCCCAAGAGTTAACGGGATACCAATTGGCATGTTTCAACTAACAGATGCAACTCTAGATATTCTCATCAGCTTATGGTAGAAAATTTTGAGCACAGTTACCTGGACAACTGACTGGAAGAAATCCATATTTGTTCCCATCTCCAAGAAAAGTCATCCAGTATAATGTGGAAATTATCTAACAATGTTGTCAACATCACATGCGAACAAAATATTATACAAGATCATCCAAAAATAGCTAGAACAGTGCATCAACATCCATTCACATCTTATTTAGCAATAAGAAAAGAATGAACTAGCAGGCTATGAAAAGATATAGAAGAAATGTAAACATATATACAGTGAAAGACACCAATCTGAAAAAGTTACAGACCTTATGTGATCCAACTATATAGTTCTGCATAAGGTAAAACTACAGAGAAAAATACAAGTGAGTGCAAGGGGCTTCAGGGAAAGGTAAGAAAGGATGAATAGATAAAGCATAGGACACTTAAAAGGTGGTAAATCAGCACATATTTGTACCTGAGACTAAACCCACAGAACTATACAACACAGAAAGGGAGTGCTAGTGTAAACTACAGAACTTAGTTAATAATAATGCATCAGTATCAGATCATCAGATGTAACAAATGTACTACATTAATGCAAGATGTTTAAAAACAAGAAAAATAGCCTGCAGAAATAATGGGGAAGCACATGGGAACTCTGCCCTTCCTGTGTAATTTTTCCATCAATGTGTAACTTCTCTAAGATTATCCAAAATGACTGGAACAAGTACATCGGCAGAGAACTACCAGAAAAACAAGCTGGGTTTAGAAAAGGTCGTGATACTAGAGACATCATAGCAATGTCAGATGGATCTCAGCTGAAAACGGAAAGTGCAAGAGGAATGTCTATCTGTGTTTCATTGACTATGCAAAGGCATTTGATTGTGTGAATCACAATAAATTGTGGCTAACCTTGAAAAGGATGGGAATCCTAGAACACTTGATTGTGCTTATACAAAATCTGTGCTTAGATGAGGAAACAGTTGTCAGAACAGAGCAAAGAAACACTGCATGGTTCAAAATCAAGAAAGGAATGCATCAGGAATGTGTCTTGTCATATCTTTTCAATTTGTATGTGGAACAGATCATTCAGGAGGCTGGACTTTATGAGAAAGAATGTGACCTCAGGATTGGTGGAAGACTCATCACAACCTTCATTATGCAAACAACACAACTTTGCTTGCTGAAACTGAGGAGGACCTGAAGCATTTGCTGCAGAAGGTGAAGAACTGCAATCTTCAATTAATATTGAAGCTCAACATAAAAAAAACACAAACACCCAAAGATCTAACCCCAGGGCCAATAGCAGCACTGTGATAGATGGAGAAGAGACTGAGGTTAACAATCTTAGTTTGCTTGGTTCCACAATCAATGCTCTTGGCACCAGCAGTCAAGAAACAAAAAAAACAGAATTGCATATGAAAAATCTGATGTTGGAGACCTCTCCAGAGTGTTAAAGTGCAATGATGTCAGGCTAGAGACTAAGGTGCACCTAATCCAGGTCATGGTCTTCAAAATTACTTGCTATGCATTAGAGAGCTGGAAAATGACAATGACAGAAGAAGAATCAATACCTTTGAGTTGTGGCACTGGAGGAGAGCATTGAGAATGTTGTGGATTACTAAAAGAACAAATAAGGTCTGTATTAGAAAGGGTGAGACCAAGATGTTTCTTGGAGGTAAGGATTTTGAAGCTCTGTTTCACATACTTTGGGCATGTTGCCAGAAAGGACCAGTCCTTGGAGAAGGATATTATGCTTAGAAGGACAGAGGGACAGAAGCAGGAGAGGAAAATCTGCACAGTAACTGAGGTAATGGGATAGGTGTGTCAGTAAGATTGGCTCAGGATAAGGCAGGATTCAGAGATATTGAGCTGGTGGTCACTATAAGCCGAAGGTGACTTAATGGCAAATAACAACAGCAACAAAACCCAAAAGATACAGTTATTAACCACATTTTAATGATAATTTGAGTTTGGGGTTGTTTATAACTTTCTTCTTTTCTTCCTCTCTTCCTCATTCTTTCTCACAGTCCATGACTAACAACTCTTTCCATCTTGTCTGTCAGATGACATTGTATAAGAATTCAGGCTGAGTTGTTCTGCTTCTATTTATAGAAGACACTTGTGCTGCTTGCACCACCACAGGAACCGATGTTTGGCTCCAGGTTATTTTACATGCACAAAATTTATAGAAAATGTATTGGTTCTCAAATGTTCCAATTTTACCCACTTCCTATCACATCAAAGAAGCCTTCCAATAATATGTCCTCTGTGTGTCCTTTTTAAAATTGTAAATATTTTCCTGATTCTAACAGCAGTACATGCTAGCTAAAAGTTCCAAAGACTATATATATATATTCAAGAACCACAAAAATATCTGTTAGAATAACACCCAGCTGCATGTAAGTCTGTGACCTCAGCTCCTCATAAAGTATGTATCAAAAATTCAGAGCTTATAAGATATTAAAAAGTCAAGACTTGCTAAAAAAAAGATATACTACATTGCAACATGCATGAAAACATTATTATTAATGTATTATTATTTGTATGTGGAAGTATTTCTTTCATTTTTTATGTATAAGAAAGGTGTACTACATTCCATATACTATGACAAAAATCTGATTAACTAATGTTACATACTAACTGTTCAGAACTGTCCTGGCTTCAGGGAGCTCTGGTGGCCTCAAGTCAACAGGGAGTTGGGCTGCCAATCCAAAGGCAGGGGATTTGAAGCCGTCAGCTGCTCTGTGGGAGAATAAGGATAATTTCCTTGCATGTGATTTGTAGCCTGTGAAAACCCACTAGAGGGTCAGTTATGAGTATGGCCAGACTTGATGGCCGTGAGTTTTTGGGTTCTGATTTTTGTACAAGTTAGATAGATTTAGGAAAAGAAATAACTTGATTTTGATTAAGGGACTGCTGTATATAATGGTTTTTGAGCAACAGCCAAATCACAGTATACATCATGTCTGTTAAACCTCTTCACCTCTCATCAGAGATACAAACTACTAATGGTTTGATGTCCTCTCCTGTTAGAGAGTTTTGCGAGGATCAAAGGGAAAAGTAAAGATCTCTGATAGTAGCTATAGAGGGGACAAACATAAGAAATGCTTTAAAATAAAGAAAATCAGTTTTGGAATAAGAGGAAGGTGAAGAAAATTAGCTGCATTCTTTCAGCCTGGGTAACTTGGAAGATGGTGTCCTGTGAAATCGCCAAGGGGACTAAAAGAGGAAGAACAGAACTGGATGGTGTTTAGTCTGTTAGGCCTGAGGTCATGGTGTGTCAATTATCATCATTCTAGAGAGCTACAGTTACAAATGTACTGAAAGCCTACAGTTAACCTCACAGGCAACTGTTTAGTATTCCAAACTCAGATCACATCAGCATCTCAAAAAGAATTAGAAATCAAGAGGGAGGGAGAAAATTAATGTAGAACAGACTGATCCATCTATTTGAGGAGCCTAAAATTTTCAATCATCACCTCTAACCAGCTGCATGGAATATTTTATCTACAGGATCCATGTTTCTTATAAACATCCATAACCTAACCCGAGCTTTTGCATTCACTAGTGCAAAAACTGGGCAAATCTACTGTAAAGACTTCTTTAAAGTGCTGAAGAGTGAGGATGTCAATTTAAGAACTAAGGTGCCTGGTCCAAGCAATATGCATCTGAAAATCAGGCAGTGAATAAGGAAGATTGAAGAATTTGATGTCTTTAAATTGTGGTGTTGGTAAGGAGTTCTGAATATTCTGTGGGCTGCCAGAAGGTCAAGTAAAACCATCTTGGAAGAAGAGTAACCACAGTGTTCTTTAGAGGCAAGAGTGGTGAACCTCCATCTCACAAATATTGAGCATGTTGTCAGCAGAGACCAATCCTTGGAAAACGTACCGGGAATGAAAGAGAGCCAGCAGAAGAGAGACGACTTATAATGAGCTGGATTTACACTGAGGCTGCCACAATGGGCTTTATCATGGCAAAGATTGCTAGGATGCTGCCAGATAGAGCAAGATTCTCACCTGTTCATCCCATTGCTATGAATCATGGTCAACTCGATGACACCTAACAATGACAACAACGTAAAATCAGCTTCAACAAAATGAAGAAGGGTTGAGAATAGTATCTTGAGTCAAATATATGTACTAAAGCTAAAATAACAGGCTGTTGTTATTAGCTGCTTTGCAGTCGACTCCAATTCCTGGTGACCTTATGTGCAAATCAATGGAATGGTGGTCAGTCCTGTGTCATCTTCACAATCACCAACATATTTGAGTTTGAATTCATTATTGTGGCAACCTATCTCACCAAGTACCTTTTATACACCCACTGACTCTCTGTTGCTATGTTATGTTTGTTATGTTATATGTTATGTGCTGTTATGTTATGTTATGTTATACTGTGATGTTATGTTGTTAAGTCAGAACTCACTCAGCAGCTCCTTACTACTAGGCCACTAGATCATTCAAATAATGATAGTCTCTTCCAATGATTGTGAGTGGTTCCTCTTGTTGGTGTATCTAAAGCAAGCTGAATGGACAATGTTCTGTTGTGACCCATCAGATTTCATTAATTTTCAGAAATAGATCATCAGGATCTTCCTTCTATTTTGTCTCAGTCTAGGAGCTCTGTTGAAGCCTGTCTGTCATGGCAGACCCTGATTAAAATATCATTGGTTTAGCTTATGACATCTTAACAATATGCAAGTCACCACAGTGGGACAAACTGGCAGACATATGGTGAAGGTATGATGTAGATTGTATCTAAGTTAGAATTATGACTGTTGCCAGACTACCTGTGGTACACCATGCAATAATCACAGCAAAACGAACATTAGATCCCATTACTCTTGTCATTATTTAATGTTGTTTTTCGGTGCTGTCAAGTCAAACATGACCCATAGTGACCCTATAAACAACAGATTTGAACCCTGTCCTATCCTGAGCCACCCTCATATTTCCTGACAAGTTAGAACCCATTGCAGCAGTCACCATGTCAATCCACTATTTCTTTACTCCTTCGTAGACCCTCTATCCTTCTGAACATCATATCCCTCTCCAAGGAATAGCTGCTCCTAGCAATATACAGTATGTGAGGCAAAGTCTCATCGTCTTTGCCTCCAAAGGGAGGGGGAAGGGAGGAAGAGGGGGTAAAATGTGCAACAATGAATGGATGAAAATCTAACTTTTCTATGAACTTTCGTTAAAATCACAAAGTAAAAAAAAATTATTTTAAAACATCGGAGGAGGGACCCAAAAAACAAAGAGCACTCTGGCTGCAGCCTCTCCAAGACATACTTAGTTGTTCTGTCAGCCTTCCATTGGATGTTCAACACTTCTCACCAACACCACAGCTTAAAGGCATTGATTCTTTTTCTGCCATCCTGATTCATGGTCCAGCTCTCAGATGCATAGCTAGTGATCAAAAAGACTATGACAGAAATCAAAAGCACCTTAATGCTTAAAGACTATGACCTGAATCAAATGCACCTTAGTCCTCAAACTGACATCACTCTTCAATAATTTGGAGAGGTCCCTACCTGCAGGCTTTCCCAGTGCAATAAATCTCCGGATTTCCTGACTATTGATAAAAAGACTAATAGTGATTAATTGTGGATCCAAGTTAGATGTAGTTGTTGACAGTTTCAATCTCTTCTCCATCCATCATCACACTGACTATTGTTGGCCCAATGGTAAGAATTTTTGTTTTCTTGACATTGAGACTCAACCCATATTGAACGCTGCATTCCTTGATCTTCTACAATAAGAGCTTCTAGTCCTCCTCACTTTCAGCAAGCAAGATTGTGTCATCTGCATGACAGGTTATTGATGAGTCTCCCTCTGATCCTGATGCCACATTCTTCTTTATAGAGTCTAGCTTGAATAATTTGTGTGCTATTGTTGCATGTATAGCCAAGACAATTCTAGTTTTAGAACCTTGACAAACAGGTCCCACTGGTCTTTCTCTTCGTAATTCAATATCCAGACAACGTGCGCTGGTAAGCAGGCTATAATCATGCCAGTTCTTACGCACCTTGATCTAGGCTAGTAAAAAGTCGAGTCAACCACAGGTCCTGATGATCTCAGCTTGGGAGGGTAATTGCTGCTGACTTGCAGCTCTTACTCATATGAGGCTTTTATTCTCTGGGACAAGCCCTCAGGTGAAGTTTTGGATGTGGGTAATAATTCCTATATCTGTAATTTTCTTCTTTTTAATTATTACAAAAGAAAAATAAAAAGACAGTGATAATATTATTATTGCTGCTACTGGATTATTTTATTTTGTTTGTAGTTTTAGATTTTATTTTTTTTAATGTTGGTGTAAATAAATCAAAGCTTAAATTTTCTCAGCATAGTCCCAAGGCAAGGAAAAGGAAAGAAATTACAGATAAAAAGCAAAACAAAGCACAGAAAAACTCCAACATCTGTGGAGTAAATTACAACTCATGGTGCCCTGTGCATGTGCTCCGTAAGGATTTGAAAGGCTGATATTGTAGCAGTAAATAGTCATGTCTTTCTCTGAGGTATCTCTACAATCGCCAACCTTTTGTTTGCTAATTTTAAATTGTAGTTTGTGTCAAAATTTAAAGAGCATGTGATTCCCCCCCCATTCAACAATTTATTAGTTTGCAATCCCTTCAATGTAAAAGTATTCTTTCTCCTTCCTCTGTGGGTTCCCTAATTTCCCTTTATCCTTCTTGATCCCTGAGAATGGGCTCAGTTTTAGGTTTGAAGATCCTTGAAGGTTCCATTAGCCTCTACTAAAACAGTATGTTTGGCCTTATCTTTTTTCTAATTATGATTAGAGTGAGTTTACAAAGCTAATTGGTTTTCTATCCAACCTATTACACACATTTTGTTTTATGATATTCATTACAAAACACGAATCTGCACTCTTCGCACTGCCTACCTGTGATTCTCCTTTGATTTAATCCTTCTAGCCTACTCTATCTGGCTTTCTCAGTTTCATACACAGTTAAATGTTACCTTTTGGATTTTATATGGTTGATAATTTTAAAAAGGATGATCATAAAGGATTGTGGCTTCCTGGCATTATATTATCTTATAAGTCTGGTTATTGTTTGACTGCTAACTGACCCATAGTGATGAGTTTTGCTCCAGGTTCAAGGAGCTAAATAGTCTTGGGAGTTCCATTACTCTCTATCAGATGAGAAAGCCTAGACATTTGTATATTTTTAAATTTTGTTTTATATTTATTTGTCTACTCTATCTAGGATCTTCTTCAATAATCCCTTTTAGAGTAAGCAACAGTGGTAATTGGACATTGCCTACTTCTTTTTGTCTTAGGGTCATGGAGGTTTAGATTTGGAGAATTCTTTAATCCTTTGGACTAATTGTTTCTATGTATCTTTGTATTTCTGCAGTTTCATTTTCTCTGGACAGATAATGACCAATGGTTGTGCCTTAGATAGCTGTTTGCAAGCTTTTAAAACCCCCATCATTACCTGCCAAAATAGGATGTAGGGCATTGCTTTGTGAACTGTGTTATGTCAATGTATCTTGATGCTCCCTGAGAAAATGGTCCTAAGGCCTTAAGATGTCTAGTCTTTTTACATATTTTTACATTTTTTTCCTCCCTCTTTATGCTGGAATTATTGTGTAATACTGATCAAAGCTATCAGTAGTGACAGCCAGGTACTACTATCTAGTTATTCTGGTTTCTGTATAGTAGAGGCTAGGGTGGAATCATCAACATTTTTGTTAGAGCTGAGTGCATTGCTCATGATTGCAATTGAAGATGGAATGAGCAATTGTATGAATATTAAATTACCTTCCTCTAACAGGAGTCACATGCAGGCAAAGCTGACTATTTGTTATATATCTTACTGTGAAGGAAAAAAAGAACAGGGTAAAGTCAAGGGTTTCTTGGGCAGGGTGAGCAGGTTGACCATCTAAACAATTTATTAAAGAATGATATTATTTATGTAGGAGTTCTGGTAGCCTAGTCCTTTGAGAGTTTATAATTCAAAGCCTGCACCTCTCTGGCAGTTGAAATCCGCTGGTGATTCTATGAGAAAAAGATAGGTAGTCTATTCCTGTGTGATTTATGGCCTCATAAAATGTCTCGAGGGTCAGCTGTGAGTTCATTCTCAAAGGCCATGAGTGAGTGAGTGAGTCATTAGATTTCTATGAATGTTTATCCCCTTGAAGACCTTATAAATTGAGTTATAATTACACTAAGGATGGAAACTCTTGAAACACTTTATGCTGAAGATCAAAGACTATAGCCTTCAATAAGGATTATATTTCAACTTCAAGGAGACAAAAAATCCTTGCTACTGTGCAGTGGTAACTCATGGTTACTGTGATTCTGAACATTATGACACTGATGTGTCAAATGCGATAATGATTACCCATGGTGGACAGTGTTTGGTGGAGCTCCCTGATTAAAATAAGCTTGGAAGCAGGAGTAGCAGCCACTTCTGAAACAGCTTGACTCCAGAAACCCTATGAACTTGGAGAACCAATGAAAGTTATACGAGTGTTCAGGTCTTTCATTCATAGGGTCATTATGAGTCGTCTACCACTCAGTGGCTCTTAGCAACAACAACAACTGTACCAATAAGCAACATCAAAATAGATGTGGCATAGTTGAAATTGTTAATGATTTCACCTTACTTGGATCAACAATCTGTGTCCTTGGTACTAGCAGTCAAATGATCAAGAGATTTATTGGCAAGGTCTTCTGTCAAGGAGCTTTCCGAGTTACCGTCAGTTTGTAGGCTAAAATGTGTTTACTCAAGCCATGGTCTTATCAGTCATTTGCTTTGCATCTGAGATCTGGACAATAAATAAGGATGACAGGAGAAAAATTGATGCCTTTGAGTCATGGTGTTGGAGAAGAGTGCTAAATATCCCATGGACTTCCAAAAAACCAAACATATCTATCTTGGGAAAAGTATAGCCAGAGTGTTCCCTAGAGACGAAGGAAGACAAACACTCATCTCTCATACTTTGAGTGTGATGCTCACAGAGGTTATTTCTTGGAAACAGACAACATTCTTGGAAAGGTGGAGAGTAAGCAAAAGAGAGGAAGACATGAGATGTCTTGACATAGTGACTGGAATAATGGACTCAAGTGTGTCAGATATGATCATGCTACAGGATAGGACAGGATTCAGAACTATTATTCATCATATTGCTATGAGTCATGACACCTAACAACAACAGCAAGGATGGATGATCAAAGATACACTAGTTGGGCATGATTAAAGCGGTAAGTTCTTAACCAAATGGTTGGTGGTTTGAACTTACCAACTACTCAACAGAAGAAAGATGTGACAGTCTACTTTTATAAAGACAGGTAGTTTTTAAAATCCTGTAGGGACGTTATGAGTTAGAAATTACTCAATAACAATAAGTTTGGGTGAATTTTTTCCTAAAGAATGATCTTATAAAACCCCAACTCACCAAACTTACAAAGACACATAAGAATATACACTAGAGAGACATTTATTCACCTTCATTTAGAAATATGTAACTACATAGCATATTGAGTATGTCAACAAGTTGACTGAATTATCAGTTATGAAAAACAAAAATTAAACATACCTACAGAAATCAGGAAATGTATTATCTAAATTGTGTGTTGCCAACCCGACGGCAAATGGTTCAAATCCACCTGCAGCTCCAAGAGAGATGGGAAATCTCTTCCCACCAGATGAGTCAGTCTTAACTTTATGACATGTAATAAAAACAATATATAGTTTCAAACTTCATTATATCTTTAATTCTCTTGTTGCTGTTGTTGTTGTTGTTGTTATGTGCCGTTGAGTCGCTTGCAACTCATAACGACCCTATGTACAACAGCCCTAAACTCCGCTCTGTCCTGTGCCAATCACACTGTCTCCAACACTCCCATCCCAATTATCCCAGTCACTGAATCAATCCACCTCATAGAGGGCCTTCCCCTCCTGCGCCGTCCCTCCACCCTCCCAAGCATGATGTCCCTCTCTAAGGACCGGTCTCTCCTCACAACATGTCCAAAGTACGTTAGATGGAGCCTCAGAATCCTTGCCTCCTCCAAGGAGCCACCCAGTTTAACCCTTTCCAGGACAAATCTGTTTGTTTTCCTAGCAGTCCATGGTATTCTCAATACTCTTCTCAAAGGCATCAATTCTCCTTCTATCCTCCTTGGTCATTGTCCAACTCTCTCCTGTATCAGACGCACCTTAGTCTCCAGAGAGACACCATTGCTCTTCAGTACTTTGGAGCGGTCCCTAACAGCAGACTTTCCCATGGCAATGCACCTTTAATTTCCTGGCTGCTGGTGCCAAGACTGTTGACTGTGGAGCCAAGCAAACTAAAGCTGTGTACAATCTCAATTTCTGCACCATCCATCCTGATGCTGCCAATTGGTCCAGTGGTGAGAATCTTTGTATTCTTGACATTGAGCCTCAATCCATATTGTAGGCTGAATAGAACCTTGGTGATAGCATGACAGAAATTTATAAGACCAATCATTTATTCACTGCAAATACCTTTCTCCACAATGTAAATACACATATACACATGAACCTCACTAGGAAAAATACACACACATTATCAATCATGTCTATAGAATAAGAAAATGTTGAATCTCAATATAATTATATAGAATAAGACCAGAGAAAACGATAGAAGAGGTTCTCAGTTCCTCATAATATAAGATCAAGTTGAAGTTCAAAAAAATTAAAACAAGTCCACAAAAGCCAAAGCACAACCTTGAAGATGTACTACTTGAATTTAAAGAGCATCTCAATAACAGATTTGATACACTGAATACTAGTATCTGTCTGAAGTCCAGATGTATTGTGAGAAGACATCAAGAATCTTATACATGAAAATAGCAAAAGGGACAATAAATTTAAGAGACAATAAATAAGGAAAGATAAAAATGAGTATCAGAAAAGACCCTGGAACTTACTGTAGAAATTAAAATACATGAAGTACTGAAGACCAACAATATCAGTCTGGAGACTAAGGTGTTCCTGATCCAGGCCACAATCTTTGAAATTACTTGCTATGCATCAGAAAGCTGGACAATGACTTTGGATGATAGAAGGAAAATTAATGCCTTTCAGCTGTGGTTCTGGAGAAGAGTATTGTATACATCACAGACTGCTAGGAGAACAAACAGGTTCATCCTAGAAAGGGTGAGACCAGGCTGCTCCTTGTAGTCAGGGATTCTGAAGCTTTGTCTGACATACTTTGGACATGTTGCAAGGGCATTGCTTTGAGAGGGACGTGATGCTTGGGAGGGTGGAGGGATGATGCAGGAGAATCTCATTATCTCTGACAAACCTACCCCAATTACCCCAGTCGCTGAGTCAATTAATCTCATCAAGGATCTTCCTTTCCTGCTGTTGAGTAGTAATTTACAAAATCATTGCTTCTGGATACTGCATAATATTCTATTGGGTGAATGTCCCATAATTTCTCAATCCATTCCATCGTGGTTAAATGTTTGGGCTGTTTCCATGTTCTTGCTATGATGATTAATGCTGCTATGAACATTGTTGTACAAGTTTCCATTTGAGCCTCAGTTCTCATTTTCTTGGGGTATATTCCAAGCAATGGAATAGCTGAGTTATATGGAATTTCTATGTTCAGCTTTTTGAAGAAATGCCAAACTATTTTGCCAATATTGAAGAGTATACTCAATACTCTTCTCCAATTCGATAATTCAATTTCCAGAGTGGTTGTGCCATTTGACAATCACACCAACAATGCAAAATAGTTCCTGTCTTGCCACATCCTCCCTAATATTTATTTCTTGCTGTCCTGTTAAACTTTGCCACTGATACTTGAGTGGTTTTTATTTGTATCTCTACTATTGCCAGTGATTTGGAGGATTTCTTATGTCTGTTGGCAATTTTAATATCTTCCTCTGTCTTCCCATGTCTTTTGCCCATTTTATAATTGGGTTATTAGTCTTTTTCTTGTGGAGGCCCAGGAGTATTCTATAAACTTTCGTTATGAGACTCTTGTCTGAGATGGTATTGCCAAATGTTTTTCCCAGTCAATAGGTTTTCTTTGCATTCTGTTGGGAAACGTGTTTGATTAGCAGAGGTTTAATCTTTAAAAGGTCCCATTCATCAATTTTATCCTCTTCAGATTCTATATTTCTGACTGTATTTGGCAGTCTCTTTATACCGTCCCAGTTTGTCTCTCATGACTCTACAGTTTGGGGCTTTATTCCCAGGTCACTGATCCACCTTGAGTTGATTTTTGTGTATGGTGTGAGATGTGGATCCTATTTCAGCTTTCTGCAGTTAGCAGTCCAGTTTTGCCATCACCATTTGTTGAAGAGGTTGTCATTTCTCATTTGATATATTTTTATTTCCTTGACAAATATCAGTTGACCATAGATAGATGGGTCAATTTCTGGGTTCTCAATTCTATATTGGTCTATGTGCCTATCATTGCATCAGGACCATGCTGTTTTGGAGTCCTTTTAACTTAATTCCATTCTTTCATAGTTGAGTTGTGAGAATTCTTTATGTATTCTAGATTCCAGTCCTATATTGGAGAAGTGCTTAGCAAAATCAGGAAGCTTCAAAAGAAGATGGAAGGAATACATATAGAATAACTCTGTCAAAAAAAAAGCAGCCAATATTTAATCACAACATCAGAAAGTAGCATACAATCCAGAACCTTTAATATTGAAATCCAACCTGTGATAAAGGCACAGAAAAAAAAAACACTACAAGAATGTACAGAACACTTCCTGATGTGTTTTAGCAAACATTCGCAGTCCTAGATGAACTCACTTGTCTATGTCATCAAATTTGGAAAACAGCTATTTTGACAACAGGTAGGGAAAAGTTTCATATTAAAAAAGGATAATAAAAAAAGGATAATCTCTCAAAGTATGGAAATTATCAAACAGTATCATAAGTATTCAGAAAAGCAAAAAGGTTAATCAGACCTTGCTGAAGGTTAATCAATAATTGTCAGAGAAGTACATATACAGAGAACTTTTAGAAATCCATTTTATATCCAGAAGAGGCCGTGCAACAAGGGGTATCATGGCAGATATCAGACGAATCTTGGCTGAAAGAATTGAATAACAGAAGGATATTTGCTTGAGTTTTATTGAGTATATAAAGACCTTTTATTTTGTAGATCATAGTAGATTATAAATAGCATTGAGAAGGGAATTCCAGAGTAGTTATTTTTGTTCATCTAAACCAAGAAACAGCTATTTGAACCAAAGAAGGGACTGCATGGTTTAAAATCAGAAAAAGTATGTATCAGCGTTGCAACCTTTTATCATACTTGTCTTGGCTAAATGCAGAGAGTTACCAGATAAAGGTCTATCTGTGTTTCATTGACTATGCAAAAGTATTTGTGTAGATCACAACAAATTGTGGCTAACCTTGAGAAGAATGAGAATCCCAGAACACTTGATTGTGCTCATGCAAAACCTATAGTTGGACCAGGAAGCAATTGAAAGAACAGAGTAAGGAAACACTGCGTAGTTCAAAATCAGGAATGCATCCTGTCTCCATACTGTTTCAATCTATATGTAGAACAGATCATTAAGGAGGCTGTATTTTATGAAGAGAAATATGGCATCCAGATTGGAAGAAGACTCATCAACAACCTGCATTATACAAATGATAAAACCTTGCTTGCTGAAACTTAGTAAGACCTTAAGCATTTGCTACAGGAGGTCAAGGACCATAGTCTTCAATATGGATTGAAGTTCAACACATCAAGAATGACAAAGATTCTCATCACTGGTCCAATTGTCAGCATCATGATAGATGGAAAAGAGGTTGAGATTGTTATTCATTTCAGTTTGCTCATCTCCACAATCAGCACTCTTTGCACCAGCAGTCAGGAAATCAAAAGATGAATTACACTCAGAAAATCTGTCATCAGTGACCTCTTCAGAGTGCTGATGAACAATGATATCAGGCTAGAGACTAAGGTGTGCTTGATCCAGGCCATGGTCTTATCAATTACTTGCTATGTATCAGAGAACTGGACAATGAATAAGGATAACAGAAGAAGAAATGCCTTTGAGTTGTGGTGCTGAAGAATAATAAACATACCATGGATTGCCAAGAGAACAAACAGATCTGTTCTGTAGAGGGTGAAATTCTAGTTTCCATAGAGCTTTCTCTGCCTCCCTGTGCCTTCTGTTTCTTTAGCAATACTGTGCTGCTTATTTGGAGATTGCCTTTGCCATCAGTTACCTAAATATGCTTATTTTTTTTTTAGTTCTTCAGTTCAGTCATTTTTCAATAACTTGCATTGTGCAGATAACACAACCTTGTTTGCTGAAACCAAGGAGGACTTGAAGCACTTGTTGAAGAAGATCAAAGAATATAGCCTTCATTATGGATTGCATCTGAATGTAAAGAAAACAAAAATTCTTACTACTGGACCAATAGATAATATCATGATTGATGGAGAAAAGATTGAAACTGTCAACAACTTCATCTTACTTGGATACACAGTCAATACTCTTGGTACCAGCACTCATGAAATCAGGAGACATATTGCACTGGGAAAGTCTGCAGTTAGGGAACTCTCCAAATTATTGAGGAGTAATGACATCAGTTTGGGGGCAAAGGTGCGCCCGATTAAGGCATGATCTTTCCAGTTACTTGCTATGCATTTGAGACTGGACAATGATTGAGGATCGCAGAAAAAGAATTGATGCCTTTTAGGTGTGGTGGTGAAGAGCACTGAATATCCCATGAATGGTCAAGAGAATAAACAAATATGTCTTGGGAAAAGTGCAGCCAGAGTGCTCTCTGGAAGCAAGGATGATAAAGATTCACCTCACAAACTTTGGGCAGATTGCTAGGAGGGCCATTCCTTGGAGAGGGACATGTTTCACTGAAAGATAGAGAGTTGGTGAAGGAGAGGAAGACCCTCAACCAGGTAGATTGATGCAGTGACTGTTGCAATGGGCTCTGGATTATCAACAAGTGTGAGGGTGGCACAGGATAGGACAGGGTTCAGATCTAATGTTCATAAAATAGCTTTGGGTCATACTTGACTCGACATTTAACAACAACAGCATCTAAATATGCACCTGTTTTTTATTTACAAGTGAACTGTGGTGACCTAGTGTGTAAGGCGTTTAACTGTGAACACAAAGGAAGGTCATTCAAACCCACCAGCTGCTTTGAGGGAGAAAGATGATAATCTCCTGCTGAGCGATTTTTAGCCTCTGTAAACCCACTGGAAGATCATCCATGAGTTAGTTCTCCCTCAGTGGCAATGAGTTTGAGTGTTTTTACTTATTTATTTACTCTACACTCTGTTGGAATATGTTTTAACTGGAATGGGAATAATATGAATGTTTTTCAGTCTTTCTTTTCAAATTTTTTTTACATTCTTTTTTTTTTTACTTTTTTAAATTGGTTTGCTTACAAAGTTTATATGCATTGTGTTTTACAGTATTCTTCATTCACATTGTGTTTCATGCAATCATTCTTATGCATTATGTTTTATAAAATTAATTACCATTGAACTTTCCCCATCATTACCCTGTATTTTCACTCAACTCCTTCCCATTTTCTTCCCTTCTCCCCCCACTTACCAAACTGTACAGTCTTGTGGTTTCACCCATAACTATGCTCATCCGCTGCTCCTCCCTCCCCCTTGTTGAGACCTCGTACATATTTCACTAGTTATCCTTCTATTTTTATAATAGTGGTCTTATGTAGTATTTGTCCTTATGACACTATGTTAGTTCACTTAGTATAAATGCTCTCCAGCCTCTCCCAAGTTATGTAGTATTTCCCAACATTGTTGCTCCTGAGGGCTGCATACTATTCCATTGTGTAAATGTACCATAATTTCTCAATCCGTTCAGTTGTGGTTGGACATTTGTGCTGTTGCCATGTTTTTGTGATGGTGAATACACTGCTATGAACATTGGTGTACAAACTTAAAAGGTTTTGCCTATGGTATAAAGAGACTGCCAAATACAGCCAGAAATGCACAGTCTAAAGAGGATAAAATTGATGAATGGGCCTTGTAAAGATTAAATCTGTGTTCATCAAAAACTTTTTCCAAAAAGATGAAAAGAAAGTCTGCCAGCTGGGAATAAACATTTGGCAATACCATTCCAGGCAAGAGTCTCCTAACAAAAGTTTGCAGAATACTCCTGGGCCTCCACAAGAAAAAGACTGGTAACACAATTACAAAATGGGCAAAAGACATGGAAATATTTTTCACAGGGGAAGACATTCAGATGGCCAGAAGGCACATGAAGAAATGCTCAAAATCACTGCAATAAGAGAGATGCAAATAAAAACCACAATGAGAAAGCATCTCCCTCCAGTAGCAGTGGCAAAGTTTAGTAGGGTAGCAAACAATAAATGTTGGAGAGGATGTAGAGAAGTGGGAAATCTCATACATTGTTGGTGGGATTACAAAATGGTGCAACCACTCTGGTAGACAGTTTGGCATTTATACCCCCAGGAAATCTTTTCCAGTCTCTTAATCAAAACCGTCTTCCAAATTTCAAGGCATAGCCTAGTCAGCCTTTCCAGGACTGCATATGTTTGCTAAAACACCTCAACTGATATTCCATCAATTCTTGGAACTTTATTGTTTTGAGGTTGGTTTTGTTTTGGGTTTGGTTTTTGGGTTTTTTTTCCAACTTCTTCAAGGCAGCTTGAACTTCTTCCTTCAGTATTATTGGTTCTTGATCATATGGTACTTCCTAAAAATAGTTCAGGGTCAAACAACTCTTTTAGGTACAGTGACTGTGCATTCCTCCTATCTTCATTTCATATTGTCTGAAACATTCGATAATTTACCCCTGGAATTCTTCAGTATTATAACTCTAAACTTGAATTTGCTCTTCTGTTCTTTCAACTTGAGAAATACTGTGTGTGTTCTTCCCTTTCAATTTTCTAAACAAGTATATAGTACCTTTCATTACAATATTTTCCTGTCTCTCGAACTGCCTTCTAAATCTGTTCATCTTTCTTACTGCAGCATTTCTTCACTTTGTTTTGGCTTCTATACATTCTAATGCAACCTGGAGAGTCTCTTCTGACTTCCATTTTGGTCTTTTCTTTCCTCCGTTTCTTTGTAATGACCTTTTCCTTCCTTAGTGGATAATATCCTTGGTGCCATCCCACAATGTGTCTGGTTTTGGGTCATGCATATTCAATGCTTCAACTCTGATGGTTTTCAAATTCATTTGAGATAAACTCAATGTTGTAGGTTGACTCTTTAATTTTTTTCATTTTAATTTGGATTTGACTATGAGTAATTAATGGTCTGTTCCACGCATAGCTCCTGTGTTTTGACTGTTTTGACTGAGTTTCTCCACAACTGTTGTCATTCTGACACCTGTGAAACCCATCTGATGAAATCAATGTGCCTTTTTTAGGTTTTTGGTTTTTTATTTGGTTTTGGGTTTTTTCTAAAACAAAAAATAATTGGTTGTAGAAAATGCTATCATTCAATCTTCAACCTAATTTCTGTCCACAAGGCCATATTTCCCAACTCCCAGACCTCACTCTTTGTTTTTATTATCTGCAATCCTGTTTGCTAATTATTATTATAGCAACTTGATTGCATGTTTAATTAATTTCAGATTGCAAATGTTGGTAGAATACATATTTAGTCCCTTTCCAAAAGAGTGATCTAACACAATATGGAAATTATAGGACAATGTCATTAATATGCATGAAAGTAAAATCTTGCTGAAGATTATTTAAAATTACTGGAATAGTACACCAACAGAGAATTACCAGGAATTCAAGCTCGATTCAAAAAAGTCTGTGGAATGAAAGATCTCATTGCTAGTATCAGATTGATCTTGGCTAAAAACAAACAATATACCAGATGTTTAGTTGTGTTTTGTTAACTATTGAAAATCACTAAATTGCAGCTAACATTAGGGAGGCTGAGAATCCCAGAACACTTACTTGCCCTTATGCGAAATCTATACAGAGACTGAAAAGGAGTTGTCTAAACAGAACAAAGGGATATTCTAAAGTTTAAAGTGAGGAAAGGTGTATATCAGTGTTGTAGCCTTTTTTCTGTATCTATTGAATCTGTATACTGAGCAAATCATTTGAGAAGCTGGATTATATGAATAAATACGGCATCTGGATTGGAGGAAGGTGCATTAACAACCTGTATCATGCAGATGACACAACCTTGGTTGCAGAAAATTGAGAAGCACTTGAAGTACTTACTGTAGAAGACCAAAGACTCCAGCCTTTGACGTGAATTACATCTTAACAAAAATTGAATATCTTCACCACTGGAACAATAGGCAAAATTATAATAGGTGGAGAAAAGATTTAAGTTGTCAATTACTTCATCTTAGATCCGCAATCAACACCCATGGTAGTTGTTATTGTTGTGGTTTTGTACTGTAAAGTCGGAGCTGACCCATAGCTGACCCTCCACTGGTTTTCAGAAGCAGTTAATTGCACGGGAGGAGATGACCTATCTTTCTCCCACAGAGCAGCTGGTGGCCTTGGATTGTGTGCCTTTGGAATTGCAGCACAGCTTCTTGCCACTAGGCCACAAGAGCCCCTACCCATGGTAGTAGCAATCAGGAAATCAAAAGATGTGTTGCATTGGAAAAAATCTGCTGTCAAGAACTTCTCTAAAGTGCTAATGAGAAATATTGTCAGTTTAAAGACTAAGGCGCATCTGATACACAAGTTTTGGTGTTTTCAATTGTTTCCTGTGCATTTGGAAGTTAGACAATGAATAAAGATGATGGGGGAAAAAATACTTCTGAATTTGTGGTTGCTTACAAAGAATGTTAAATATACCCTGGACTGTCAAAAAGACAAATCTATCTTGGAAGAAGTGCCATGAGGATGTTCATTATAGGCAAAGATAGTGAAATTTCATCTCACATCCTTTGAGCATGTTGTCAGGCAAGGCCAGTCCTTAGAAAAAAAGTCATGCTGGGAAGGCTGGGGTGGTGGTGGTCAGAGAAAGTCCCTCAACAAAATGGATTGATACAGTGACTGCCACAGTGAGCTTGAGGCTGGCAGAGATCGTGACAATGTTGCAGGGAGGCTCTGATCTATTTATTGTTCATGATGTCATTATGAATCATAGTCAACTCAACAGCACCTAACAAGCTATTATTCAGTTCCCTTTTCACCTCTAGTAAGTAGCCAAGAATGATTCTATCTGCATGTAAACTTTTCCTTAGCTTCTAGAATAACACAGTATTTACAATATATGATATTTATCTCTTTCTATGTGACATTATTTCACTTTGCAAAAATGTCTGCAGCCATGATATGCAGTGTGTCTCAAATTACTGTTTTTAGTGTTTCTTTGTACCCATATTTTAAGTATTCTATAGTTTCTTAATAATTCCATTGATGGACATTTTGGTTGTTTCCATCTCTTTGCTATCACAAATAATGCTGCAACAATCATGGGTGTGCATATATCTGTTGACGTCAAAACACTAAATTATTTAGGACACTAGTGAGGTTGGTGAACCAAATGGTATTTCTAGTTTCAGCTTTCTAAGAAAGTGCCTAACTGCTTTCTCTTTGTGGTTAAACAAGTTTACACCCTCACCAGCCAGCAGTTCCAAATCTCTATACCCTCATTAGCAGGTATTGTTAGTTGTTTTATTGAATTAGTATTGTTGCTAGGTTGAGGTGATAGCCCACTGTTGTTTTGATTTGTATAGCTTAGTGGTAAGGAATTGTGCTGCCATTTCAAAAGCACATGGTTCAAATCCACCAACTGCTCTGAAGGATGAAGACGAGCAATCTTTTCCCATGTGATTTATTGTTGTTGAAAACTCACTGGAGGGTCAGCTATTGATAGACTCCAACTCAATGATACACAATGACAAAAATCAATATTTTTAGTATTTCTTTATATGATTCTTGACTATCTAAAGTCTTCTTTGATGAAATCCTTAAAAATGTCCTCTAGTAGGGTGCTTTGGTAGCCTAGTGGAAAGAAGCTGTGTTGCAATCCTGAAAGCACATGGTTCGAAACCACAAGCAGCTCCACAAGAGAAAGATGGGCAATCTCCTATCTCCTCTGAGTGCGATTAAGTGCTTCTGAAAACCTGCAAGAGGGTCAGCTATGGGTCAGTTCCAACTCGATGGCACACAACAACTCATTCAGTAACTGGGTTGTTGTCTTCTTATGTTGGTGTTTTCTGTAAATTTTAGAGATGAGTTTCTTGTCAATGAGAAATTTATTTTCCCAAGACTGTAGGTTCTTTTTCAATCATTCAGAGAAGTCCTTTATTACATTTAAGTATTTCATCTGTTTGTTGTTGTTGTTGTTGTTAGATGCCATCCTCATATTTTTCTGACATAATAGAGCCCATTGTAGCAGTCATCACTTTGTCAATCCACCTAGCTGAGGGTCTTCCTCTCCTTTACTGACCCTCCACCTTTCCAAGCATCATGTCCCTCTCCATGGTATAGCCCCTCCTAGCAATGTGCTCAATATATGTGAGGCAAAGCTTTTTCATCTTTGCTTCCAAGAAACACTCTAGCTGCACTTTCATTAAGTTAAGTTGTTCTTTTGGAAATCTATGGGATCTTCAGTGCTCTTCTCCAACACCACAACTCAAAGGAACCAATTCTTCTTTTGTCATCTTTATTTATTGCCCAGCTGTCAGAAGCGTAGCAAGTGATTGAAAAGATCATGACCTGAATCAGATGCACCTAATTTTTCAAACTGATATCATTACTCCTCAATAATTTTGAGAGGTCCCTAAATTTCTCAGTGCAATACATCTGATTTCTTGACTACTGACTGGTACCAAGGGTGTTGATTGTAGATTCGAGTAAGATTAAGTTATTGACAGTTTCAATCTTTTCTCCATCTATCAAAATGTTGCCTATTGGTCTAGTGTTAAGAGTTTTTGTTTTCTTGGCATTGAGATGCAACCCATATTGAAGGTGGTATTCTTTGTATTTCATTTGTTGAAGGTCCCAAGCACCTAGTTTATATTCTACAGATTGTGCACTTTCCATTATATTTTAGACTATCTGTTTATGTCATAGTATTGTGTTATTGAGTTGGAAATGACTCATACAGGGTCTTACAGCAGGTTTTCAGAGGCAGTAAATCACATGGGAAGAGATTGCTTATCTTTCTCCAGAAAAGAATCTGGTGGGCTCAAACAATCTACCTTAGGGATAACAACACAAATCGTTGTTATTAGACGTCATCAAGTCAAGTACTACCCATAGTGACCCAGTGGACACTATCCTATCCTGTGACAGCCTCAGAATTTCTGACACACTTAAGTCCATTTCCACAGTCACCACATCAACTCACCTGGTTGAGGGTCTTCCTCTCTTTTGCCACCCCTCCATCTTCCCAACTATGATGTCCCTCTCCAAGGAATAACCTCTCCTAGCAACATATTCAAAGTATGTGAGACAAAGCTTCATCATCTTTGCCTCCAAGGAGCACTCAGGCTGCACTTTCTCCAAGATATATCTGTTTGTTCTTTTGGCAATCCATAGGCTCTTCAGCACTCTTCTCCAACACCACAACTCAAAGATATCAATTCTTCTTCTGCCATTCTTAGTCATTGTCCTGCTTTCAGATTAATAGCAAGTGACTAAAAAGACCATGGCCTGAATCAGACACACCTTACTCTCAATAATTTGGAGACACTCACTTCCCAGTGCAATATATCTCATGATTTCCTATCTGCTAGAGCCAAGAGTATTGATTTTGGATCTGAGTAAGATGAAATCATTGGCAAACGTAATCCTTTTTCTCTGTCCACTATGATGTTGCCTATTAGTCCACTGGCAACGATTTTTGTTTTCTTGACATTGAGGTGCAATTAGAACTCCTAAATTTGCCTCATTTTTTTTTCCTTTGATTGTCTTTATGGTTTTAGGTATGTTATAATTTTATTCTTAAAAATTGGTTTTGACTAATACTGGTTCATGGTCCTTATTTGGAAGAAACGTAGCTAGAATGCTCCTTAGAAGTGACAATGGTGAGAATTCATATACTTTTTCCATGTTATCAGGAGGGGCAAGTCCCTTAGAAAAGTCATCCCAATAGATAAAGTATGTTGTTGCTGTTAGGTGTTATTGAGTTGAGTACAACTCAAATCAACCCCATAAAAAAAAGATTTGACCCTTGCTCTATTCTGCACCATATTAACACTTTCTGATACACAAGAATCCATTGCAGTAGTCACTGTGTCAGTCCACCCTATTGAGGGTCTTCCTCTCCTTTGCATACCCTCCGCCCTTCCCAGCATCATATCCTTCTCCAAGGATTAGCCTCTCCTAGCAACATGCCCAAAGTATGTGAAGCAAAGCCTCATCATTCTTACCTCCAAAGAGCACACTGGCTGCACCCTTTCCAAAGCGTATTCGTTTGCTCTCGTGGGCATCCATGGGATATTCAGTGCTGTTCTCCAACACCACAGCTCAAAGACGTCAATTATTCTTCTGCCATCCCTATTCATCATCCAGCTCAAAGACAATAGCAAGTAATCAGAAAGACCATGGCCTGAATCAGATCCACTTTAGGCCTCACACTGACATTATTACTCCTCAATTATTTATAGAGGTCCCTAACTGCAGATTTTCTCAGTGCAATGAGTCTCCTTATTTCCTGACTGCTGGTACCAAGGGTGTTGATTGTAGATCCCAAACAAGATGAAGTTGTTAACAGTTTCAATCTTTTCTCCATCTATTATAAGACTACCTACATGCCCAGTGGTAAGAATCTTTGTTTTCCTGACATTATGATGCAATCCATACTGAGGGCTGCCTTCCTAGATCTACAACACGTGCTTCAAGTCTTCCTCACTTTCAGTAAGCAAGGTTGTATCATCTGTATAAAACATGTTATTGATGAGTCTCTTTCCAATTCTGGTGCCACATTCCTGTTCATAGAGTCCAGCGTCTCAGGATACTCTGATCAGCATACAGATTGAATAGGTATGAAGAGAGAATACAACCCTGACACACTCCCATCTCAATTTTAAACCATGGATCTCCCCTAATGCCCTGCATAGGAATCAAATTAACTATATTCATGGAGGAAATCATTGGAGAAGCTCAATATTGGCAGTCAAAATTAGGCCAGGGCCAGACTGTAGGCCAGACTGTTGATTGTTCAAATGCAAGTTCAAAGAGGTAGAAGAAACTTAAAATAAGTCTACCAGAATCAAGATATGATCTTGAATCAATTCCATCTGAATTTCAAGGTCATCTTAGGAAAAGGTCTGAGGCCTTGAACACAGTGATCAAAGACTAGATGAGTTGTGGGATGATATCAAGGCAATCACCCATGAAGAAAGCACAAGGTCGTTACAAAAACAGAGAAAAAAGAAAAAAAAAACTGAAATGAATGTCAGATGAGACTCTACAGGTTGCACTGGAGCATCAAGAAGCTGAAACAAGGGAGCTCTGGTGGCCTAGTGGCAAGAAGCTGCACTGCAATCCCAGAGGAACACGGTTCAAGTCCACCAGATGCTCTGCCGGAGAAGGAGGCGCAATATCCTCCTGTACCAGTCAGATCTGATTTGACGGTACATGCACACAAAATAATAATAAATTTAAAAAAAGAAGCTGAAACAAAAGGAAAACATATCAAACTGAAAGAGCTGAACAGAAGTTTTCAAAGGGAAGCTCTGGAGAACAAAGCAAAGTATTATAATGGAATGTGAAGAGAGCTGAAGCTGGCCATTAAAAAGGGAAGCGCTCACTCTCTATTTCTCAAGTTGGGAGAACTGAAAACAAATTTAAACCTCATGCCACAATATTGAAACATGCTATAGGAAAAATGTTGAATGACCCAGAAAGCATCAAAAGAAGATAGAGGGAGTACACAGAAACACTAAACCAGAAAGAATTGACTGGCATTGAAAAATTTCAGGAAGTACCATATGAACAGGAGCCAAAGGTAATGAAGGATGAAGTAGAAGCCGCATTGAAGGTATTGGCAAAAAATAAGATCCCATGAATTGATGGGATACCAACTTGACTTATTTCAATTAATACATGCAGCTTTGGATGTGCTCACCAATCTATGCCATGAAATTCAGAGGACATCTATCTGGCTAGCAAATTGGAAGAGGTCCACATTCCCATTCCCAAGAAAGGTGATCCAGCTGAATGTGGAAACTCAAAAAATATCATCACAGGCAAACAAAATACTGCTGGAGATAATTCAAAAACAGCTAGAAAATTACATAGATGGGAAACTTCCACAAGTTCAAGCAGGATTTAGAAGAGGCCATAGCACTAACAATATCATTGCTGAGCTCAGATGGATCCTGGCTGAAAGTAAGAAATAACAGAAGAATGCCTATTTGTGCTTTATTTGCCATGCAAAGGCAGTTGACTGGGTGTATCATAACAAGTTGTGGCTGACATTGAGAAGAATGGGAATCCCAGAGCACTTAACTGTGCTCATACAGAACCGGGAGGCTGCGTGTGAACAGAGCAGGGAAACAATACACAGTTTAAAATGGAGACGGTAAAGTATAGTCAGCAAAAGAAGATAAAAATTCTCAATGACATAACAGCTCAAGAAAGTTTGGGAGGATGGTACTGTACCAACTGTGTCTCTTGTGCATTTGTTATTGTTGTTAGTTACTATCAAGTTTGAACAGACTCAGACTGACTCAGCAGTGGGTTTTCAGAGCCAATAATTTACACAGGAGGAAATTGCTCATCATTCTCCTATGGAGCAACTGGTGGATTCAAATTACAAGCCTTTAGGTTCTCAGTGCAACTCCGTATCACCAGGCCAGTAGAGCTCTCTTCTCGTACCTACCTACAGAGTCACTGTAAGTCAATCAACTTGATGACTTTGAACAAAAAACCTTAGAGTAAATTTTGAAATCAGGTAGTCTGATTCTTCCTTTATTCTTCTAATTGTTCTGTTTTAGCATTTCTAATAGTTTTGTCCTTCCATATCCATTTTCAAATAATTTTGTCTGTATTTACAAAAATTTTTCTGGAGTTTTGATAGGAAATATATTAACTTGGAATCCATTTTAGGGAAATTTCTCTTTCTGAGTGATTTACTTCTAGTGAAAACCCTCTGGAACATCAGCTATGAGTAGGTTCTGACTCGATGATACATAGAAGCAGCAGCAACTGTGTTTTCTTTCTTTCTTTTTTTAATGATAACGAAAATTTACAGAGACTTAGGATTTCCAATCATTCATTGTTGCACTTTTCTCCCTGACCACCCTCAACCCCCAATTCAGTCTTCTCCTTCAAAAGTAAAAGAAAAGTTCTTTCATTGTTATGCAATCCTTCCCCCCAAGTCTACTATGCAGCCTTCATTCTGGACTCCTGTCATGACAATAATACCCAACCATATATCCCTTTTAAACACTTCTCTCCCTCGTCTGTTTCAATGCAGTATACATCATTCCTTCCCTCCTTCTCTGTCTTCTGACAACCCTGATGTCAGTCCTATTTTTCAACAGTAGATCTATGCAATATTTGTCCTTTTGTGACTGAGATATTTCATTCAACATAATGTCCTCCAGGGTCACCCATTCTGCATATTTCATGAGTTTCTTGTTTTTCAATGCTGCATAATATTCCATTGTGTGAATATGCCAGAGCTTCCCTATCATTTATTGATGGGCACTTAGGTTGTTTCCAGCTCTTTGCTACTTCTAACAAAGCCTCAAAACATATGGGTGTGCATATATCTGCTTGGGTGGCAGTTACGGTTTCTTTAGGGTAAATTTTCAGTAGTGGAATTGCTAGGTCAAATGGTATTTCTATTTGCAACTCTTTGAGAAAGTGCCATACAGAGTTCTATAGTGGTTGCACCATTTTACACTTCCACCAACAGTGAATAAGGGTTCCAGGGCCAGCATTTGAGGTTTGCTGTTCCGTTGAATTTTGCTATTTTTGTTTCTTATTGTTCTCATAGTTGTCTTGATTTGCATCTCTCTTAGAGCTAGGGATTTTGAACATTTCTTGATGTGTTTGTTTGCCATCTGAATGTCTTCTTTAGTGAAGTGTCTATTCATATCCTGTACCCATTTTTCAATTGGGTTATTTATCTTTATCTTGTTGTGGTGCTTGAGTATTTTATAAATTCTAGATGTAAGTCCCTTCTTGTCTGACATGTTATTACCAAATATTTTTTCGCAGTTGTGGCTTCCCTTTTTACCCTGTTGGAGAAGTTTTGGAATTTGCATAGAGATTTGATTCTTAGAAGGTCCCATTCATTTATTTTATCCTCTCCTGGTTATAGATTTTCCAGGATGCTTGGAAGACTGTTTATGTTGCGGATTAGGACTTCTACAACTGTGTTTTCTAAGGAAATCTGTTGATCTAATCTAAGGAAATCTGTTGCTCTAATCTAAGGAAATCTGTTGATCTAATCTTTAGGGAGTTGCACTGCTATCACAAAGGTTGCACTTTCCTGGAAGTTTAAATCCAACAGCAGCTCTACAGAACAAAGATGCGCAATCCCCTCCCCCATTATTTATAGCCTCAGAAACCCAATAGAGGGTCAAATGGCAATGAGTCTGAAACCATGTTTGCTTTGTTGAGTCTTTCTCCTTTTCTTTTGATCTTTGGTTTCTTTCATGAGTATGCACTTTTTAACATATATACAGGACTTAAATGTTAAAAAGTGCATACTCATGAAAGAAACCAAAGATCAAAAGAAAAGGAGAAAGACTCA
>NW_006399755.1:33718326-33718997 GCF_000299155.1 Elephantulus edwardii | reverse complement strand
TAGAATGCATGTATTCATATAAACACAATTGACTTATAAAATATTTTAAAAATACAATTGACTTATAAAATATTTTTCTTCTGCAACGTTATTATAACCATTTATTAATTTTTTAATTTTTTCATAGATTGCGTGTTATTTTTCTCCATAGCTACTCATCATACTATATGGATTTTAAGGATAATTATACTTGTTGTTTTCTTATCTATATGATTTTTGTTTTATTGCCTATTGCACCACTTAGAATATCTAGCATTATATTCAACAACACTGGTAAGAGTAAGCATCCTAGCTTTGTTCCTGATCTTAGGGAGAAAATGTTTAGTCTTTCATCGGTAAATATACTACTAGATACCAATTTTTGTAGATGTTCTTTATCAACTTGATGTTCACCTCTCTTTTTGGTTTTCTGAGAATGCTCTTTTGATGCTTTATTCATGATGGAATGCTACACAGCACCCAGGAGCAATGACTTTGTAAATCACTATTTTCCTTGATAGGGACTGGATAGCATTATGCTAAGTGAACTAACTCAGTCCCATAGGACAAATACTCTATAAATTATATAGTTAATTATATAAATTACTCAAAAGCAGCAGTGTCTCTCTGGAGACTAAGGTGCGCCTGATACAGGCCATGGTCTTTACAATCACTTGTTATGCATCAGAGAG
>NW_006399755.1:33699285-33718226 GCF_000299155.1 Elephantulus edwardii | reverse complement strand
TTAGGGCTGTTGTGCATAGGGTCGCTATGAGTCGCAAATGACTCGACGGCACATAACAACAACAAGAACAACAACAACAGTCCATTTCTTCTAACTTGCCAAGCACTGTAATCCTGAAGGCATGGTGTTTGAGGTCACCAGCTGCTCTGTACAGATAGATGGGCAATCTCCTCCCTTGCAATTATCTACCTCTGAAAACCCACTGGAATGTCAGCTATGGGTCAGCTCTGACTACAGTACACAACAACACAACAGAGTTGTTATTAATATTCTTTTATTATCTTTTTAATGTTTGGTCATTGACTACGTCTGGACACTGTCACCCTATGATTTCCTTCCATTGTGCCCACCAAGAATAGTGAAGAATCAATTGAACAAGAAGATAACCTGAAAACTAAGTCTGGGACCCAGGTCTGAGTTTTCAAGGCAATTATTAGCCCATGAAAGAGTTAATTAGTTTCTTTTTTACCTTAATTTCCTCATAACTTAAATTAGACTAGAGCACCTCCTTAGACTGTTAAAGAGAAAAAGATGGTTTTCATATCACAGACCATAGCATTTTCTGCTGCATGAAAAATGGAACAATTTATTAGGAAGATCAAAGGCAACGTCTTTAGCTGGTCATGTAGGCAAAATGTATTGAATATACTGTGGACTGTCAAACAAATCCTTTCTGGAAAAGTGTGGCCAGAATGATCCTCAGAGGCAAAGGTGATGAGACTTCATCTCCCATACTTTGAGCAAGCAATCAGGAGAGAGCAGTGCCTGGAAATGTTCATTCTTGGTCAAGTAGAGGATCAGTGGAAAAGAGGAAGACTCTCAAGATAAACTGACCCAATGGAGGCCACAAAGTGTTAAGTACAGATGCAACTGTGATAATGACACAGGACTGGAGAGTGTTTCATTCTGTTGTGCCTCGATCTCCATGAGTCAGCATGATTCAAAATTGGGAAGGGCGTACACCAGGGATGGGTCCTGTTTCCATACCTTTTCAACCTGTGTGCAGAACAGATTATCCGGGAGGCTGGGCTCTGTGAGGAGAAATGTGGCATCAGGATTGGTGGAAGATCTATCAACAATCTGTGTTATGCAGATGACACAACCCTGCTTGCTGAAACTGAGGAGGACCTGAAGTACTTGCTGCAGAAGGTCAAGGACTGCAGCCTTCAATATGGACTGAGGCTCAATGTCAAGAAGACAAAGATTCTCACCACTGGATCAATTGGCAGCATCAGAATGGATGGTGAAGAGATTGAGATTGTTCACAGCTTTAGTTTGCTTGGCTCCACAGTCAACACTCTTGGCACCAGTAGCCAGGAAATTAAAAGACGTATTGCCATGGGAAAGCCTGCTGTTAGGGATTTCTCCAAAGTACTGAAGAGCAATGGTGTCTCTCTGGAGACTAAGGTGCGTCTGATACAGGCCATGGTCTTTGCTATCACTTGTTATGCATCAGAGAGTTGGACAATGACTAAGGAGGACAGAAGGAGAATTGATGCCTTTGAGCTGTGGTGCTGGAGAAGAGTACTGAGAATACCATGGACTGCTAGGAAAACAAAGAGATTCATCCTGGAAAGGATCAAACAGGGCGGCTTCTTGAAGACAAGGATTCTGAGGCTTCGTCCAACATACTTTGGACATGTTGTAAGGAGAGACTAGTCGTTGGAGAGGGACAAGATGCTTTGTCAGGTGGAGGGACAGCACAGGAGAGGAAGGCCCTTTATGAGGCGGATTGATTCAGTGACTGGGGTAATCGGTATGGGAGTGTCAGAGACAGTGCGATTGGCACAGGACAGAGCAGAGTTTAGGGCTGTTGTACATAGGGTCACTATGAGTCGCAAGTGACTCGACAGCACATAACAACAACCACCTTTGGAACAGAACTTGGAACTAGCTGGTTTGACATCCTACTGGGAATTTGCATATCCACCCCAGATATGCTGAATTAGATCCACATTTTAATGAGTTCTCCAAGAGATTCTTCTAGAATCTTACATGAACTGGCTTAAAGCCTTGCTTTGGGGAAGTTGTAAAGGTGAATTAAAACACTTGAGGGCTTTGGAAGAAAAGCTTTTACAAACCTGTAAATGGCATAATTATAACATCATCATCATTATCACTGTTGATAAAGGGTAATAGTTCAGTGTATATGTAAATTCAAGGGTTGGAAATACTTGTTTGGGGAAGTTGTGAGGGTGAATTAGGTCATGTCTATAAAACACTTGAGGGCTTTGGAAGAAAAGTATTTACAAACCTGTAAATAGCATAACTAATGGCATCATCATCATCTTTAATGTTGATGAAGGGGAATAGTTCCGTGGACATGTACACTTGAGAGGTAGAAATATTCATTACAGGGGGGAGGTGGGGGGGCGGGGAGAGGGGTGCAACAATCAATGAATGGAATTCCAAAATCTCTGTAGATGTTCATTGAAATGAAAAATAAAGAAATTTTAAAAAAGAAAAAGAAATATTCATTACAGTGAATATGAATTTGAAGACTTTCTATGGGGCTTCTTTCTTCCTACTTTTATAATATAGCTTAAAATATCCTGCTCTCACAGAAGTACTTCTGCTCATAGAATTGGCATTTTATTCCAACCAATAAAATGTATGATTAAAAGGGCAGTAAGTCTTCACTTCTTTCTTTTTCATTGATTATGTCTCACAGGAGCTTCTTAGGTGGAACTAGAGAGGTTTTCACCTCCCTGTAGCTTTCTCTACCTGAGGTGTTGACAGGTCAGTAGTAGGATTTTTGCCTCCATGCAGGAGACCTGGACCCAATTCCTTGCTAATGCACCTCTTATGCATCCACCACTTATCTGTCAGCAGAGGCTTAGTGTTTGTTGCTCTGATGCTGAACAGGTTTTGACAGAGCTTCCAGACTAAGAAGGAATAGGGGGAAAGGCCTTGTGATCTACTTCTAAAAATCAATGAGCACCCTTGTGGTTCACAGACATCTGACCTGCTTCTAAGTGGTCAAATTTAAATGAGGACAGTGCAAGGCCAAGCTGTTTTTATTTCATTGCCCATGGGGCTACCATAAATCACAGTAACTAATAAACAATGCAGTGTTGTTGTTGTTGTTGTTGTTGTGTACCATCAGCTTGGAATTGGCCCATAGCTGACCCTCCAGTGGATTTTCAGAGACAGTTAATCATATGGGAGAAGACTGCCCATTTTTCTCCCATAGAGCAGCTGGTGGATTCAAACCATTTGGCTTTGGGATTGCAATGTATCTTTTTATCACTAGTTCACCAGAGCTCCCTTCTTTAATCATGTTGGTTGTTGTCAGTTGCAACTTATAGCAATATGCTCTAAGTTATAACAATATGCACAATAGCTCTGAACCCTGCCCTGTCCTGAGACAATCTCACTAGCTCTGATAAAATTACCCTCATCACTCCAGCTATTGTGTCAATCCATTTCACTCAAGGACTTCTTTTCCTGCCCTGTCGCTCCTCTCCTTCCAAGCATGATATCCTTCTCCAGGGACTGGTCCATCCTAGCTATATGACCAAAGTATGTGAGACAGAGTTTCAAAATCCTTGCCTCTAAGGACAAACGTCATTTAACTCTCTTCAGGACAGACCTGTTTGTTCTCTTGGCAGTCCATGATATGTTCAATGCTCTTCTCCAGCACCACAACTCAAAGACATCAATTCTTCTTCTGTCACCGTTAGTCATTGTCCATTTCTCTGTTGTATAGCATGTAATTGTGAACACCATGGCCTGGATCAGGAGCATCTTAATCTCTAGACTAACATCTTTGCTTTTTAGAACTCTGGAGAGGTCTCTGACAGCAAATTTTCCTAAAGCAATTGGCTTTTTATTTTCTGACTGCTGGTGTCAAGAGTGTTGATTTTGCTTTGTTCACTGCTTATCAGTAGTATTTAGTGCATTTCCTGGCACATGATGACTGCTTTTAAAAAAAAGAAGTTCGTGACCAAATGAGTTAGGTGAGATTATACCATTTTGGTGCTGTTGAAACCAAAACGTCAAGATTTTTCCAGAGTCATGCAGTAAGAAAGCCAGGAATGGAAATGGAATCTGCTTGATTCTGGGGTCATCACTAACCACTGACTTCATGCTTTGCTGATTTCAGGGGACACCTCGAACGCCTTACTGCTGTGGCAGAGTTCTATCAAAAGTCATGATGGCAAGAGAGTCGAAATTAAGGCAAGAAATGTGTCTGAAGTGTCAAGTCAGGGATCAATAACTAGATTCTAGTAAATTGTTCTTTTTCTCCAACATTTCCAACACATTTTGTATCTTAAAAAATATGTATCTTCAGTTTTCTCTGTCAAAAGTAAAACTTATTGCCATCAAGTCAGAATTAACTCATAAGGAACCTTGTTGGTAAACGCTGTTGAGTTACCTGACTGAACCTTGCCCTACTTTGTACCATTCTCACCATTTCCAATATACTTGAATTCGTTGTTACACTCTATTAATGCATCCTGTTGAGGGTCTTTCTGTTCCACATTGATCCTCCACCTTTTTAAGCATGGTATATTTCTCCAAGGACTAGGCCCACCTAACAACTTGCCTAACGTATGTGAGACGCTTCATCATTCTTATTTCCAAGAAGCCCTTTTGTCACACTTAATCCAAGAAAGACTTGTTTATTCTTTTTTGTAGTCCATGAAATAATCAGTATTCCTTTCCAACACTACAGCTCAAAGGCTGCACTTTCTCCAAGATATGTTTGTTCTTTTGACAGTCCATGGGATATTCAGTACTCTTCTCCAACACCACACATGAAAGGCATCAATTCTTCTGCCATCCTTTGTCAATGTCCAGCTTTTAGATGCATAGCAAGAAAGCAAAAAGACCATGGTTTGGACCAAGCACATCTTATTCTTTAAGGTTATAGCAATGCTCTGCAGTACTGTGGAGGGGCCCCGACAGCAGATTCCCCCCCCCATACTATATGTCTCATTATTTCTGAAACTCATGTTGTTGTTATTATGTTCTATTGAGTTGAAACCAAGTCAGATAGTTGACCTTCCTACAAGTTTTCAGAGACAGTAGATAGCATGGGAAGAGATTGCTCATCTTTCTCCTGCCAACTCATAGGAAATTCCATTCATTCTGTCCTGGTATACTAGCAAGAGACCAATTATATAACTGTATTCCTAGGTCACTTTAAGAAAAATATATAACATTGTTATTATTGGTGGTGGTGGGTGTTTTTGAGTCAATTTGACCCCTCCTGATGCCATGTAACTGAACAGAACTGCTCCATAGGGGATTTTTTAGACTACAATCTTTATAGGAACATATCTCCAGGACTTCCTTCCAAAAAAGACAAAAGACTGGTTCAAATCACTAACTTTTTGGTTTTCAGCCAGGTGCTTAACCATTGTATCACGAGGACTGCTTATAAATATCAGCCAAGATTTATGGATGCTTGCTATTTATTTGGTATTGTGACAAGCATTTTACACAAGAATTGTGCTCTCCTTATCACCTATAAAACCATACCCATTGCTGTTGGGTTGGTCCTACCTGATAGTCACTCCATAAAAAGAGTCCATTATTCCTCTCATGCAGTTGAAGAATTTAATTCCAAGGGAGTTTAAGTTCTTTTGCAAATTACTGCAAAGCGAGTTCTCACAGTATAATTCTGTGAGTCTCTTTCTAACTGACCTAGGAGGGCTGTGTGACAACCCTCTGAACAGAAACATGGTGGCCTAGTGGCAAGGAGCTGCAACTACAATCCCAGAGGCGCACGGTTCGAATCCACCAGATGCTCTGCTGGGGAAGGAGGGACAATCTCCTCTACTCCCTTGGCTATCCAACTTGATCTTTGTCCAAAAAGAAACTAAAAAAACGCCTTTTTTGTTGTTGTTGCTGCTTTTAAGTTGGAACCAACTCATAGCTGACCCTCCGTTGGGTTTCTGAACCTATAAATCACATACAAGATTATCCATCTTTCTCTCAAAATCTGCTGATAGATTCAAACCAACAGAGAGGCTCAGCCATCGGGTTAGTTGCACAACACCCTGCAGACTAAAGTCGTGTAACCTTTTAAGAGGTGTCACATTTCTCCCTTCCCTTGTCTAGCTGTCATGATCTCATTGTCAGTTTGCTGTTGCAATAGGTTACTAACATAAGGAAAAAAGAAAATAAACAAAATTAGTGTTGTTTATTAATTACCACAATTTCATTTTCTTTTTATAATTTATTCTTCTAAGATTTATAGCAGACCACTTATAAGAAGTGTCGAGTCAGTATTGCCCAAAAGTCTGACCTGCTGTGTAAGTCCATGATTTCTGGGATCAACAGCTCCTCTAACAGTTCCCTAGATCCTTCATGTCCTTTGGGTTCAGTGGCTCACTAGAAGGTCTCCTAGATACTGGTGACTATAGATATGCAAGCTGGTTTTGAAGAAACTGGCTAAGCGATGGGCCAGGATCCTGTAGACTGTCAGTTGTGCCACAGCTGTATGGTGACTGTGGATGATGCAGGCTGGTGATGCAGAGGCTGACCAGCATTTGGCCAGGATCAGTGCAACTGAATATTATGTCACAAGTAAGTAAGCATTCCACAAGAAAAAGCACCTAGCACTAAGGTCTCACGAGTTTATACAAGCGTCTAATAAGGAGGGGGCTTGTACCTCACCCTAATCCTCTCTCCTTAATACATTAATTACTTCAGCACAAAATAAAGAGTTAATGATTGGTTAAGAAAGACATTTGAAATGATAAACCTTACCCATCCAGAATTTTACTTGTTCATTTTACAATAAAAACACTTGGTATCAGAAGACGTAGTGCACTGGGAAAGATGCTGTTAGGGACCTCTTCAATGTACTAAGGATATCAGTTTGAAGACTAAGGTGCACTTGATTCAGGATATGGTCTTTCCAATCTCTTGCTATCCATCTGAGAGTTAGAAAATGAGTAAGGATGGCAGAAGAAGAATTGATGATTTGGGGTTGTGGTGCTGGAGAAAAGTACTGAATGTCTTATGAACTACCAAAAAGAAAAAACAGATACATCTTGGATAAAGTGCAGCCAGAGGGCTCCTTGGAGGCAAGGATGGTGAAGCTTCCTTTCACATACTTTGAGCATATTGTTAGGAGACGCTATTCCTTGTAAAGAGTCATCATGTTCTCCAGTCATGGGGAGTGCTCTGGAGTCCTCTGGCCCAGGGAACAGTTCTCCCTGCATCCCCACCCGTGGTATTGGTGTGACTCGTGCCCCCCAGCATAGTCTGTAAACCTCTTTGCAGATGAAAAAAAAAGAGTCATCGTTCTTGGAGAGGTAGATGGTCAGCAAAACAGAAGGAGACCCTCACCATAACGAACTGATACAGTGACTACAACAATGGGCTCAAGTGTCTCAGAGATTATAAGAATGACATGGGATAGAAAAGGATTCCGATTTGTTGTTCAGAGAGTCACTATGAGTCACATTCAACTCAACAGCACCTGACAACAACATCTGTCAGTGTTTTACATTTTTGTGGCTTTCGAGATGCTAGGATGCTGGAAGCTATGCTATTGCTATAATGCTTATTACTATAAGTATTTCAAATGCCAGCAGGTATTTGATGTAGGAAAAATTTCAACAGAACTGTAAGACCAAGACACCCTAGAAATAAAGGCCTGGATATCTAAAATTTAGCCAATGAAAACTCTATGGATTATAGTAGAATGTTGTCCAATATGGTACTAGAGGATGAGCACTCTAAATGACCAATGAACTGCTACATACCGGGAATCGGGAAGATAGCACAATACTCAATGTCCTGTTCTCTGTACAAGGGTATGCTATGTGTCGGTGCCCCATCTACAGCAATAACTAGCAAGTCATGTGAAGGAGTTTCTTACTTCCATTCAGGAACAAAAGGGACCCACTGAAGGAAAGAAATTGGGGTCGAATTTTTAAGACTAATTTTGTTGCTATTATTGAGAAAAAAGATTGTAAACTATCAATTCAGCAGTTTCTACATATACAGTTTACTGACACTTAAATGCATTCTTCAAGTTGTTAAACTCTCACCTTCCTTTTCTGTGCTGATCCTACATTATTTATTTAAACTTGCTGCTTCCTAAGATTTTTATATAATATTTTGGATTAGTGTAATAGACATGGTTCTATTTTTATTTCTTTATTTTTATTGTGATTAGTATGAAAGATTTCAAAATATACTGGGGTTTTTTTTTCACTGAATCATCCATCCATACACACATATTTGGTTTTGATGTTGTTGCTGTTGTCATGTGCCATCAAATCACCTGCAACTAATAGTGACCCTATGTAGAAAAGCCCAAAACCCTGCTCTGTCCTATGCCAGTCTCACTGTCTCCAACACACCCACCCCCAGTACTCCAGTCACTGAATCAATCCACCTCATAGAGGGTCTTCCCCTCCTGCGCTGTCCCTCCACCCTCCCAAGCATGATGTCCCTCTCCAAGGACTGCTCCTTGCAACATGTCCAAAGTATGTCAGATGAAGCTTCAGAATCCTTGCCTCCAAGGAGTAGCCTAGTTTAACCCTCTCCAGGATGAACCTGTTCGTTTTCTTAGCAGTCTATGGTATATTCAATACTCTTCTCCAGCACCACAGTTCAAAGGCATCAATTCTCCTTCTATCATCCCTAGTCATTGTCCAGCTCTGTAATGTATAGCAAGAGATTGCAAAGGTCATTGCCTGTATCAAGCACACCTTAGTCTCCAGAGTTACACCATTGCTCTTCAATACTCTGGAGAGATCCCTAGGCAGACTTTTCCATCATAATACATCTTTTAATTTCCTGGCCGCTGGTATCAAGGGTGTTGACTGTGGAGCCAAGCAAACTAAAGCTGTGGACAATCTCAATCTCTTCACCATCCATCCTAATGCTGTCAATTGCACAATAGTGAGAATCTTTGTCTTCTTGATATTGAGCCTCAATCAATCCATATTGAAGGCTACAGTCCTTGACCTTCTGTAGCAAGCGTTTTAAGTCCTCCTCAGTTTCAGCAAGCAGGGCTGTGTCCTCTGCATAACGCAGATTGTTGAAGAATCTTTCACCAATCCTGATGCCACATTTCTCCTCGTAGAGCCCAGCCTCCTGGATAATCTGTTCTGCATATAGATTGAAAAGGTATGAAGATAGGACACATCCCTGGCATACACACTTCCCAATTTTGGACCATGCAGTGTTTCTTGGATCTATTCTGATGACTGCCTCCTGGTCCAAGTATAAGTTTTGCATTAGCATGATCAAGTGTTCTGGGATTCCCATTCTTCTCAGAGTCAGCCACAGTTTGTTGTGATTCACACAGTCAAATGCCTTTGCATAATCAATGAGACACAGCTAGACATTCCTCTAGTACTCCCTGCTTTCAGCCAAGATACATCTAACATTAGCTACAATGTCCCTAGTACCACGACCCCTTCTAAACCCAGCCTGGACTTCTGGCAGTTCTCTGTTGGTGTGCTGTTCCAGTCATTTTTGGATAATGTTCAGCAGATTCTTGCTTGCATAATTTTGTTTTATAAAATGAATTATAATTTCTGCAATATTTGATCATTCCCTTGTTATATTATCTTTCCACTTACCTATATATTTATTGTTGAAAGCAGGAGTGCTATCCACTTCCAAAATAACATGCCTCTGGAAACTCTATGAACTTTGATAAATGTCAATAGTTGTAGAAGGGTTCAGGACTTTTGTTCATAGGGTCGCGATGAGTCATACTTGACTCAAAGGCAATTAACAATAACAACAAGAACCTTATTTTTTAGTTTTTATTCCCTAAACCTTCCTTTCCCATCTCTATTAACAATCCAGAATTATGTTAACTGTGTGTAGAGCTTCTTACTTTAGCTTTTTATAATAGTGCTCTTACACAGTATCTGTCAATTTGTGACTGGTTATTCATTCAAGGAACGTTGGTAGCCTAGTGGGTAAGGAGCTGTATTGTTAACCCAAATGTAATCAGTTCGAATCCAACAATTTTTCCTCTGCAGAAAGATGGACAATATCCCTCTGTGCAACTTACAGCCTCTGAAAACCTACTGGAGGGTCAGCTACAAGTTGGTTCCAGCTTAACAGCAATGAGTTGAGTATTTCACTCCACATAATATCTAGATTCATCCATATAGATAATTCTCAAAAGGGCTTGATGCTCAATGCTTGAGGCAGACTTTTTTTCACTAGTTAAATTATTGTTTGGTTTAGAGAATACTTTAAAGACTGTTTTTGGTTTAAAATTTAAAGCTTATCTCAGAACAATATATGATTTAGGTTTTAATCAATGATTGCAACAGTAGATGATAGCCCAGGACTGGGCAACTGTTAGTTCTGTTGTGCATGGAATTAGCATGTACCTGAGCTGATTTTATGGCTGCCGCCATCAATGTGAATAGGTGAGAGAAGAATGGGCAATCTTTTACTGTGCAATTTACCGCCTCTTGAAACCCACTGGAAGGTCAGCTATGGTTCAGTTCCAACTTGAAAGCACACAACAACCATCGACATAAGCAGTATATAGGAACATTAGGTAATATGTTACGCTGTTGCATTTGGCCGCTACATCCTTTATCTCTACTATTCATAGATACACTAATTGTAGATATTTAAAATTCACATTTTTAGATTTGAAAACTAAGGTTCAAAAATATTAAATATCTACTTCAATTTTGGCAAGCTGTTTTTAATGTTCATAATCTTTATCGGTTTCAGTTAATGAGAACAGCCAAAGAGATTAGAGGATTTAGCTGTTAGGTGAAAACTCACTGAGATTGTCTTATTATGATTCTTTTTAGTCTACTAGGATGTTCATAATAATTGCCAGTTTTTAAATGTGTTCAATAGTCAAAGTTATGATACAAGAGCAAAATTACAAGATTTTTATCTCTGTGTTTGGTTGAGTTATGCCTTTCTTGTCTTCTACACTTTGTCCTTGGATATTTTTCTGTGTGGTCAAAGAGCAAGTTCAGGACTAAGTCCTTTACCCTTGAGACTGTCCTATCCCAAGGATGCTGATGGTTAGGGCAAAAGGTCCAGGTTAAAGAAGTTATCCTAGAACATAGTAGAACCATACTATAAGAAAACTGACCTAAGAGATCAAGGAGAGGGGATAGAAGAGACTGGCCTGGAGGGGGCAAAGGTGGTCATGCTCCAGAAAGATAGGAAATTGGACCAGACACTTACCCCTCTATGTTCTTTCTTCCTAACCACTTCCTCTCCTCATCACTCAACTCACACATAGTCTCGTTCCATCCACATTCCAGCCCATTCCTCACCACCCCATATTCTAAAAGGACTCAGACAGAAACATGTTGCAGGAAAAAAAATACAAACACCCAATAAACTTGAGAAAATCTTGGAACTGCCCTGGGAACCTGGAAAATATAAATTGAAATGGAAAGGGATGTGGTCAGAACATTTTTTAGACCCAGAATCTTAGTTTGACTCAAGATTTTAATGCAGTTTTTTTTTATTATTTGTGTATATTTTTAAAAAGCAAACAAAACAAAAGCCAATTTCAGGTTATAAACAGGTACATGTTGTTCTTGTTATGTGCCATCAAGTCACCTGCAACTCATAGTGACCCTATGTACAATAGCTCTGAACCCTTGTCTTAAGCAAGTTTCACTGACTCTGATACACCTACCCCCATTGCCCTGTTGTTGTTACATACCATTGAGTCGCTTGCAACTCATAGTGACTCTATGTACAACAGCCTAAACCCTGCTCTATCCTGTGCCAATCGCATTGCCTCTGACACACCCATTCCGATTACCCCAGTCACTGAATCAATCCACCTCATAGAGGGTCTTCCCCTCCTGTGCTGTTCCTCCACCCTCCCAAACATGATGTCCTTCTCCAAGGATCTGTCCCTCCTTATAACATATCCAAAGTATGTCAGACGAAGCCCCAGAATCCTTGTCTCCAAGGAGTATCCTGGTTTAACCCTTTCCAGGATGACTGTTTGTTTTCTTGGCAGTCCATGGTACCCTCAATACTCTTCTTCAGCACCAGAAATCAAAGGCATCAATTCTCCTTCTATCCTCCCTGGTCATTGTCCAACTCTCTGATGCATAACAAGTGATTGCAAAGACCATGGTCTGTATCAGACGCACCTTCATCTCCAGAGACACACTGTTGCTCTTCAGTACTTTAGAGAGGTCCCTAACAGCAGACTTTCCCATTGCAATACGTTTTTTATTTCCTGACTGCTGGTGCCAAGAGTGTTGACCATGGAGCTGAGCAAACTGAAGCTGTGGACAACCTCAGTCTCTTCACCATCCATCCTGATGCTGCCAATTGGTCCAGTGGTGAGAATCTTAGTCTTCTTGACATTGAGCCTCAGTCCATACTGAAGGCTGCAGTCCTTGACCCTCTACAGCAAGTATATGAGTCCTCCTCAGTTTGAACAAGCAGGGCTGTGTCATCTGCATAATGCAGATTGTTAATAGATATTCTACCAATCCTAATGCCACCCTTCTCCTCATAGAGCCAGTCTCTCGGATAATCTGCTCCTAGTTACTATATTAATCCATCTTATCCAGAGTCGTCTTCTGTGCTGTCCCTCCATCCTTCCAAGCATTATCACCAATGTCTGATGGATCTTGGCAGAAAGCAAAGAGTACCAGAGGGATATATAGATCTGTTTTTCATTGGCTATGCAAAGGAGTATGATTGTGTAGATCACAACAAATGGTGGTTAACCTTGAGGAAGACAGGAATTTCAGAACACTTGATTGTGCTATGTGAAACCTATACTTGTAGAAGTTCTCAGAACATAGCAGGGAAACACTTAATGGGTCAAAATCAGGAAGGGAACGTGTCATAGATGCATCCTGTCTGCATACCTTTTCAATCTATATACAGAACAGGTCATTCAGGAGGCTGAGCTTTATGAGGAGGAATGTGGCATCAGAGTCAGAAGAAGATACATCAACAACCTACATTATGCAAATGACACAATCTTACTTGCTGAAACTGAGGAGGACCTGAAGTTCTTGCTTAATAAGAATTGTAGTCTTCAATATGGACTGAAGCTCAGCATCAAGAAGACAAATATTCTCACCACTGGACCAGATGGTAGCACCATGATGGATGGAGAAGAGATTGAGGTTGTTAACAGTTAAAGTTTGCTTGGATCCTCAATCAACACCTTTGGCACCAGCCATCAGAAATTCAAAAGGGGAATTGCATTAGGTAAATCTACTGTCGGGGACCTTTCCAGAGTACTGAGAAGCAATGATGTCAGTCTAGAGACTAAGGTGCACCTATTCCAGTCTATGGTCTTCTCAATTATTTACTATGCATCAGAGATCTGGGTAATGAATAAGGAAGATAGAAGAAGATTGATGTCTTTGAGTTGTGGTGCTGGAGAAGAGTCTTGAACATACCATGGATTGTCAAGAAAACAAATCAATCTGTTTTGGAGAGGATGAAACCAAGTTTCTCAATGGAGGCTAGGATTTTGAAGCTCCATCTCACATACTTTGGACATGTGGCCAGAAGAGGCCAATCCTTGGAGAAGGGCATCATGCTCGGAATTGTGGAGGGACAGCACAGGAGAGGAAGATCCTAGATGAGATGGATTGATACAATAAAAAGAGTAGGTGCACTGCAGTCAGTGAGACTGGCTCAGAACAGGACAGGTTTTAGAGCTATGTACATAGGTTCTCTGTGAGTCAAAGACAACTTAATGGCTCATCACAACAACAATAACAACAACAACACATCATTGCTGTTGTCAGAAGGAAATTGAAAACAGAAAATTCTAGAAATATGTTTGCATATCTTTTATAGACTATGCAAAGGCATTCAATTGTATGAATAAATTGTGAGTAAAGTTGGGAAGAATTGAAATTCCATAACACTTAATTATGCTCACATAAAACCTGTTCAAAGATCCAAAAGTAGCCATTTAAACAGAAAAGGGAGATATTGAGTAGTTTAAGATCAGGCATGGTGTATGTCAGGATTGCATCCTTTCTTTATACCTAGACAGTTTGCTGAGCAAATAGGTTGGATTATATGAAGAAGAATGTGAACTCAGGATTGGAGGAAGACTCATTAACAAGTTGTGCTATGAAGTTGACACAACTTTGCTTGTGGAAAGTGGAGAAGACTTAAAGTGTTAATGAGGACAAAGCCTCCAATAGAAGTAGTCCTTGGAATACATCCAACATTATTAGGAAAATAAAAATCCTTACCCCAAAACCAACAGGTAACATAATAATACATGGGAAAAGGTGTAAGTTGTCAATGTCTTAATTTTACTTAGATACACAAAGAACATTCTTAGTAGCAGGAGTTAAGAAATCAAAAGACATATTTCATTGGGAAAATCTATTGTCAAAGACCTTTTTAAAATGCTAAAGAATAGAGAATCCCACCACCAGCAAAGAAGAATTAAAGAATATAGCTTGTGACTTTCAGGAACAGAAATTCTTTTACCAGTCAGACTTACAGGAGAGCAGCAACAGCCAGAGTAAAGAACCAAAATGTGGGAAAGAGATAATCTGGGCCTGCTACTCAATTAAACCAGAAACAGGGACTTTTAGTCAGGCTTGCTGGGGAACCTTGGGGGAGATGCTGTAATTGAAAGGACTAAAAGAACTTTGTAACATTTACCTAAAACCATGAGGCTAAAGGCTGAAGGGTCTGTGAGAAGACTTCAGAAGCTGTCTTGGCTGAGAAATTGTATTCTGTTGACAACTTGAGTTGTAACCTGTTAATGTCTCTAATAAACTCCATAACTCTGAATATGGTTCTGTGTATTTTAAATAGCCATTGCAACAAATTTCAGACCTGGTAAGTCAGTATGATTGGTACTGGGAAAATGGAAATAGGTGTAGGAACAAGGTGGGAAGACATCTGACCTCATTGGAATTGATCTTGTGTTGTGAATGCTGTTGACAGGGACAGTTCCCTTTGTGGAATTAGTTGTTGTTGTTGTGTTTTTAAGTGCTGTTGAGTTGCATAGCGACCATATGAACGAAAGTCCTGGACACTGCCTGTATAACTTTCGTCCTCTCTCCAGGTTCATAGGGTTTCCAGAGGCAAGCTATTGTGGAAGTGGATGCCACTCCTGCTTCCAAACTTGCTTTAATCAGGGAATTTTTTAATTTGTGGAATTAGTAGAGGTCAAATTTGACCATCCCTGTAATTCCTTTGCTTGTTTAACAGTGAATGTCAGAAGTAGCAGGATTTGTTGAAATGGCTCCAGACTCATAGAAACATGAGATTTTGCAAATTTGGAGGCTGAGGTAATATAACTGAGATGGTTAGTCTTACTGCTGCTAAGATGGAAAGAAAAGCTGAGAAGCCACTTATGGTCTTAAAGAAAGACAGAGAGGCCCAAGGTCATATGCATATGGATAGGATATAGTTAAGGGTGGTCCTGAAGGAGCAAAGGGGACAGTGAAATTGAGAATGTCTTTAAATATTTATATATTAAGGTTTTTGCTGCCTTAACTTTATGGATATTGATGTTTCTTCTACATAGTAATGTTACTATATATTATAAAAATTAATACTGGATGTTGTTAAGACATATTGTAAAAAACAAATGCTGTTGTTGTTGTTGTTGTTAAGTGCTGTTGAGTCAAGTACAATTCATAGCAACCCTATGAACAGCTGATATGAACCCTTTCCTATCCTGTGCCATCCTCATGCTTCCTGACACACTAGAGCCCATTGTGGCAGTCACCATCTCAGTCTACCTGGTTGAGAGTCTCCCTCTCCTTTGCTGACCCTCCACCTTTCTAAGCATTATGTCCCTCCCCAAGGAACATTCCCTCCTAGCAACAAGCCCAAAGTATGAACGGTAAAGCTTTGCCATCTTTGTCTCCAAAGAACACTATCTGCACCCTCTCCAAAACATAATTGTTTGTTCTTTTGACACTCAATGGATGTTCATTACAATTTTCCAACACTACAGTTCAAAGGCATCAATTCTTCTGTCATTCTTATTCATTGCTCAGTTCTCAGATGTATAACAAATTATTGGAAAGACCATGGCCTGAATCAGATGCACCTTATTCCTCAAATGGATATCATTACTCCTCAATAATTTGGATAAGTTCCTAACTTCAGATTTTTCCAGTGCAATATATCTCCTGCTTTCCTGTGGGCTGGTACCAAGGTTATGGATTGTGGATCCAAGTAAGATGAAGTTGTTGACAGTTTCAAACTTTTATCCATCTATCATGATTCTGACTATTGGTCCAGTGGTAAGAATCTGCATTTTCTTGGAGATGCAATCCATATTGAAGGCTGTATTCTTTCAGCTTCTGGAACAAGTGATTCAACCCTTCTCACTTTTAGCAAACAAGGTTGTGTTGCCTCCACATTTTTCTTCATACAGTCCAGCTTGTCAAATAATTTTTTCAGCATATAGAATGGATAGATATGGTGAAAGAATGCAACCCTGATGCACTCCCTTCTTGATTTTAAACCATGTAGTATTCCCTTGCTCTGTTTGCACAAAAGTCGTCTGGTCTCAATTGAGTCCTCTGGGATTCCCATTTTTCTCAATGTTAGCCATAACTTATTATGGTCCACGCAATCAAATGCCTTTGCGTAGCCAAGAAAGTGTAGATAGACATTCTTCTGGCATTCTTTCAGCCAGGATCCATCTTACATCAGTGATATCCCTGGTGCCATAGCCTCTTCTAAATCCTGCTTAAACTTCTGGCAGTTCTCTATCTAGATCCTGTCCTAGCCATTTTTGAATGGTATTCAGAAGTATTTTGTTTGCATGTGATATTAGATACTGTCTAATAGTTTCCACGTTCAATTGGATCACCTTTCTTGGAAATGGAAGTAAATATGGACCTCTTCCAATTTGTTGGCCAGACAGCTGTCTTCCAGATCTTCTGGCATAGAGCACATCTATGTCATCTCTTAATTGAAACAAGTCAATTGATATCCCATCGATATCTGGGGCCTTATTTTTTGCTAATGCATTAGGTGTAGCTTCCACTTCCTCCTTAATTATTATTGGATCCTGCCCTTAAGGTACTTTAAAAATTTTTCATTGTCAGTTCATTTTGGTACATTGATTCTGTCTAGTCCCTCCATTTTCTTTTGATGCTTTATTCAAAAAGCAGGAATGATTGAGTCATTCAATATATTGCCTGGAACATCTTTGATATTACAACTTGTAATATTTGTGACTTGAAGCTTACATTTATTTTTCAGTTCTCTCAGACTGAGAAATGCACAGCAAGTTCTTCTCTTTTTGTTCTCCAATTCCAGATCTCTGCACAGTCCATAATATTACTTTGTCTTCATAAGCTTCCTTTTGAAATCTTTTGTTCAGTTCTTTTACTTCAGCATGTTTTCTCTTTGTTTTGGCTTTTTGACCTTCTAGTGGAATTTTTAGAGTCTCTTCTGACATCCATTCTCTTTCTTTTTTATTCTTTTTCCTCGGTCTTTGTAATCAACTTTTGCTTTCTTTTATGGATGACATCCTTGCTATCATTCCACAACTCATATTTAAGATCATATTTTGGTTCTCTTGAACTTATTTTCATTTTCTTTTTTTAGGTTCAATATGAACGTGCACATGAGTAATTGATGGTCTGACCAACAGTCTACTTCTGGCCTGGTTTTGAGTGCTAATATTGAACTTCTTTACTGATTTCTTCTACAGATGTACTCAATCTGATTCTTATGAAGCCCATCAGCTGAGGTCCATGTGTAAAGTCACTATTTATGTATTTTTGAAAAGATGGTGGTGGTGTTGTTGCTATGGGCCGTCGAGTCGCTTGCGACTCATAGCGACCCTCTAAACTCTACTCTGTCCTGTGCCAATCTCATTGTCTCCGACACATTCATCTCGATACAACAGCTCTAAACTCTACTCTGTCCTGTGCCAATCTCATTGTCTCCGACACACACTCATCCCGATAACCCCAATCAATCCACCTTCCAGAGGGCCTTCTCCTCCTGTGCCTGCACTCCACCCTCCCAAGCATGATGTCCCTCTCCAAGGACCGATCCCTCCTTACATCATGACCAAAATACATCAGACAAAGTCTCAGAATCCTTGCCTCCAAGGAGCAGCCCAGTTTAACCCTCTCCAGGATCAATCTGTTTGGTTTATTAGCAGTCCATGGTACCCTCAGCACTCTTCTCCAACACCAAAGCTCAAAAGCATCAATTCTCCTTCTATCCTCCCTAGTCACTGTCCAGCTCTCTGACACATAACAAGTGATTGCAAAGACCATGGCCTGAACCAGACACACCTTAGTCTTCAGAGACACACCGTTGCTCTTCAGTACTTTAGAGAGGTCCCTAACAGCAGACTTTCGTCCCTAACAGCAATACGTCTCTTAATTCCCTGGCTGCTGGTGCCAAGAGTGTTGATTGTGGAGACAAGCAGACTAAATCTGTGAACAATCTCAATCTCTTCACCATCCATCCTGATGCTGCCAATTGGTCCAGTGATGAGAACCTTTGTCATCTTGGCATTGGGCCTCAATCCATTTTGAAGGCTGCAGTCCCAGACTCTCAGCAGCAAGCGCTTCAGGTCCTCCTCAGTTTCAGCAAGCAGGGTTGTGTCCTTTGCATAATGTAGATTGTTGATAGATCTTCCACCAATCCTGATGCTGCATTTCTCCTCACAGAGCCCAGCCTCCTGGATGATCTGTTCTGCATACAGGTTGAAAAGGAATGGAGACAGAACACATCCCTGGCATATGCCCTTTCCAATTTTGAACCATGCAGTGTTTCCTTGCTCTCTTCTGACGACAGCTTCTTGGTTCAAGTATAAGTTTCACATTAGCATGTTCAAGTGTTCTGGGATTCCCATTCTTCTCAGAGTCAGCCACAGTTAATTATGGTCCACACAGTCAAATGCCTTTACATAATCAATGAAACACAGATAGACATTCCTCTGGTACTCCCTGCTTTCAGCCAAGATCCATCTAACATTAGCTACAATATCCCTAGTACCAACGACCCCTTCTAAA
>NW_006399755.1:33691188-33698937 GCF_000299155.1 Elephantulus edwardii | reverse complement strand
AGTTTAATACTCTGCCTAAAGCATCCTTGATTATAGCAACTCGAGGTTTGAATTTGTTCTTCAGTTCCTTGAGCTTAAGAAATGCTGAGCAAGTTTGACCCTTTTGGTTTTCTGACTCCAGCTCCTTGCACATTTCATTGTAATATTGTACTTTGTCATCCCGCACTGCCTTTTGAAATCTCTTCAGTTCTTTAGTATCTTGAATTCTTCCTTGTGCTTTGGCTTCTCTGCGCTCCAGGGCAAACTTCGGAGTTTCTTCTGAAATCCATTTTGGCCTTTTCTTCCTCTTCTTTCTTTATAGTGAATGTTTGCACTCTTCTTGGATGATACCCTAGATATCCTCCCACATCTCATGTGGTCTTCGCTCATTCGTGTTCAAGGCCTCAAACCTGTTCTTGAGATGTTCTGAAATTCAGGTGAGATAGACTCAAAGTTATATTTTGGTTCCCGTGGATTCAGTTTCATTTTCCTCAGCTTCAGCTTGAACTTGCATATGAAAAGTTGGTGTCTGTTCCACAACTGGCTCCGGGACTAGTTTTCACAGCTGATATTGAGCTTCTCCAGTGGTTCCTTTCACAGATGTAATCGATATAATTACTAAGAATACCATCAAGTGAGACCCATGTGTATAACCTGCGTTTATGTCTCTTAAAAATGTATTTGCAATGAATAAGTCATTGATTGTACAAAATTTAATCATTCTTTCTCTGGCTCCATTTCTGTCTCCAAATCCATGTTTTCCGACTAATGATTCTTCTTCTCTGTTCCCAACTTTTGCATTCCAGTCACCCATTATTATCAATGCATCTTGATTGCATGTTCGATCGATCTCCGACTGTAAAAATTGATAGAAATCTATTTCCTTTTCTTTGGCTCTGGTTGTTCGTGCATATATCTGAATGATAGTGGTATTCACTGGACTTCCTTGTAGCATATGGATATTATCTTGTCACTCAAAATATTGTACTTCAAGATGGATCTAGAAATGGCTTTTCTAACTATAAAAGAAACCCCATTTTTCCTCACCTTTTCATCTCCAGAGTAGTATATCATATGATCATCCAATTAAAAATGCAGCCTGCTGGTCCATCTCATCTCACCAATGTCTAGTATGTCACTATTTATGCGTTCCATTTCCTCCTTTACAATATCTAATTTTCCTGCATTCATGGTTCTCACATTCCATGTTCCAATCATTAGTGTCTGCTTACAACTGTTCCTCTTCCTTTGTATTTCCATACCCAGTTGCCCTTCCTGTCATTCTACATGTGTTCTGTTGTACATAGGGTTTTCAGAGGCCCTAGTATTTTGGAAGTGGATGGCCAATCCTTCTTCCTAGTGTGTGTCTATCTGAATGTTCAGATTTAAAGAAGTATCCAACAGACAAGCATTTAACAGAAAAAGTGATATCTGCATTTAATCATCCAAAATATAAAATTTGATTATTCTGTTTCTAGCCTTATCTCTGTAACCAAGCCCACATTTCCCATATATTCCTTCTTCACTGTTTCCAACTTTTTCATTCCAATAACCAATTGTCATTAATGCATCTTGATTGCATGTCTGGTCAATTTTAGACTGCAAGATTTGGTAAAAATTTGCAATTTCCTCCTCTTTAGCTCTAGATGTAGGAGTGTATATTTGACTAATAGTTATATTAACAGGTTTTCTTTATATGTGTATTGATAATATTCTATTCACAGGGAATGGAAAAGGAAACACTGATGAAGGAGATCAATCAGAACTGGTTTTGACAAAGACTGGCAATATAGCAATAGAAACAGACTCAAGGAATGTGGCAAGATGACAATAAAAATAGACTCTCAAGGAATATGGAAAAACTACAGATGCAAGGAAAGAACAAAGGAGATGAGCAAAAATCACCATACATCTATTAGAAGGAATGCACCATCATCTGTGTAAATCTCACTCTCCACTGAGTAAGAGAAAGACAGGATCAGTCTGTCCTGATCTGTTCATAGTCTGTTATGAACATCTTATAAACCTCTAATTCTTTTTCTTGTTCTGCCTGATATTGATATCTTTCTTGTACATTTGAGTCAGAACTTTCTGGTTCTTACATGAAGAGGCCCCTGGACCTCTTTTGGAAATCATCCCTTTACACTATCACTCACAACGTAGTATTTCAGGATAGAACTTGAAATCAACTTTTGATTATGAATGCAACACTATGCATCTGTTTTTCATTCCCAGAAAAATATACCATATCATACTATACTATGCTAGGAAGTATTGCAGGTTACAGAAAGAATAATCTTCAGCTTTTAATCACCTTCTTTAATTGCCTTCTTCAGCTAGTGATTGAACAGATGTCCTGAAACAAAGAATTTGCCCGGAGAAATGCTTGGTGAAAGAAGAATTTGATAGAGGGCATGGGACTTAGCCTGAGGAAGATTAACCCCACCCAATACTCTGAGTAGATTTAAAAGATTTGTACGCAGCACACTTGATCATGCTTATGCAAAATGTATGCTTAAACCAGGAGGCAATCATCAGAACAGAGCAAGGAAACACGGCATGGTTCAAAATTGGGTAGGGTGTCCTCTAGGGATGTATTCTGTCTCCACACTTTTTTAATCTGTATGCAGAACAAATCATCCGAGACACTGGGCTGTATGAGGAGGAATGTGGCATCAAGATTGGAGGAAAATTCATCAACAACCTGCTTTATGCCGTGACACAACCCTGCTTACTGAAACTTACGAGGACATGAAGTGCTTGCTGCAGAAAGTCAAGGACTGCAGCCTTCAATATGGATTGAAGCTCAGCATCAAGAAAACAAAGATTCTCACCACTTGGCTGATTGGCAGCATCACGATAGATGGTGAAGAGATTGAGATTGTTAACAGCTTTAGTTTGCTTGGCTCCACAATCACCACTCTTGGCACCAGCAGCCAAGAAAGTAAAAGATGAATTGTGTTAGTAAAGTCTGCTGTCAGAAACCTCTCCAAAGTACTATGTGCAACAATGTCAGTCTGGAGACTAGGATGTACCCGATACAAGCCATGGTCACTGCAGTCACTTGCTATGCATCAGAAAGCTGGACAAAGATTAGGGATGATAGAAGAATTGAGCTATAATTCTGGAAAAAAGTTTTGAATATACCATGGACTGCAAGAGAAAAAAACAGGTTTGTCCAGCAGAAGACTGCTCCTTGGAGGCAAGGATTCTGAAGCTTTGCCTGACATATATTTGGAAATATTGCAAGGCTGGATCAGTCCTTGGAGAGGGACATCATGCTTGGGAAAGTGGAGGGACAGCGCAGGAGAGGATGACCCTTGATGAGATGGACTGTGACTGGGGTAATGGGAGTAGATGTGTCAGAGACAATGAGACTGGCACAGTATAGGGTTAGGGCTGTTGTATATAAGGTCACTATGAGTTGCAGGTAACTCAACAGCATAAAACAAATAACAATAAGCAGAACCAACTCAGACTGTTAGAGATTTTTACATTTTAAAGAAAGCTAGGCAGAAAAGAAAAAAGAACCCAATATGACAGTTTGAGTCTTAAAACTGTAACAAGATGTTTGGCTTCTGAGGTAAAGTGGTGACTATCAGAGCCCCCTCCAGGACTTGAAGGTAAAGGGAGATGGCAAGTTTGCTCACTCTAGATGAACACCTGGATTCACTCGGTGAGTGGAAACAGGAGGAAAATGGCAATGAAGAGACAGGCTAATCTTGGATGTGTTACTTTGGTACAATTCACCTAGCATGCATAGAGTTATGGATAAGCAAAGAAGGGTTACTGGCTTGAAGAGCAGGATTCATGAGGACAATTGGCTTATTGACTTGGCCATGTGGAGGGGGGATGTTAATGCTGAGTAATGTAACTAGCTGGTCTGAAACACAGGGATAAGTGTGGACTGCTGAGTTTGCAGCTGATGCCCATTTGGACTTAGCCACTGATGACAGGATGGATGAGTTGACCAGAACCCAACCAGATGAAGAGAGGTTCTGTGCTGTCAACTAGTGCTGATTGTTGCAACCTGATGGCTTGCTCTGAATTTAATTTTGTGTATAGATGCAGATGTGCAAAGTTTCCAAACAGAAGATCCTTCAGAAGAAAAGGACATCCTTGCTTTCCTAGAGTACTGGTTTGATACAGATGGGAAAAATAAAAATTGGTTACCTAATATGAAAAAAGTACTCTCCAAAGTACTGAAGAACAATGGTGTCTCTCTGGAAACTAAGGTGTGACTGATACAGGCCATGGTCTTTGCAATCACTTGTTATGTATCAGAGAGTTGGACAATGACTAGGGAGGATAGAAGGAGAATTGATGCCTTTGAGGTGAGGTGCTGGAGAAGATTATTGAGTGTACCATGGACTGCTAAGAAGGCAAACATTCATCCTGGAGAGGATTAAACTGGGCTGCACCTTGGAAGCAAGGATTCTGAGGCTTCGTCTGACATACTTTGGACATGTTGTAAGGAAGGACCGGTCCTTGGAGAGAGACATCATGCTTGAGACGGTGGAGGGACAGTGCAGGAGAGGAAGGCCCTCTATGAGGTGGATTGGTTCAGTGACTGAGGTAATCAGGATGGGTGCATCGGAGACAGTGTGATTGGCACAGGACAGAGCAGAGTTTAGGGCTGTTGTACATAGAGTCACTGAGTCACAAGCAACTCAACAGCACAGAACAACAATAACAATATGGAAAAATTAATTAATGCATGAAGCATGAAGTAACTGGCTTACATGCATTCACAAATGTACTTATTAGTAAGATGGTAGTAAGAGGAATGTTAATTTTTCAAATTTGAAGATGAATGCCTAGAAAAGCCAGAGGTGTTCTCTGGTGCCAAAGGTTTTTTTCTGTTCAAAATGCCTTTCCTGACCATTGATAGCCTGTGAGGGCCTGCCAGCATGCTTTGGAAGCTGTCCTGACTGAGAAATTATATTCTGTTGCCAACTTGAATTTTAACCTGTTAACTTCACTAAAACCCCTGTCATGTGAGCTTGTGCGCGTGTGTGTAAGTGCTAGAGAGCAAGGACGTCCATCTAAGGATGAAGGTGCGCCTGACAGAAGCTATATTTTCTATTGCTTCATATGCAGTACAAGTTGAGCATTGAATATGGAAGACCTAAAAGTACTGATGCCTTTGAATTATAGTGTTGGTGAAGAGTATTGACTAGTCTATGGGTTATTCAAAGAACAAACAAATCTGTCTTGGAAGAAGTTTAATCAGCATGCTCTTCAGATGCAAGGATGGTGAAATTTCATCTCACATATTTTGGACATGTTATCAGGAGGGGCCAGACCTTGGAAAAAGACATTATGCAAAGAAAAATATAGGGATTAGTGAAAGAGAGGACAGTCCTGAGGGAGATGAACTCACAGTGATTGTGACACTAGACCTGAGCAAGGCACAAACTGTGAAGATGGCACAGGACAGAGCAAAGTTTTAATCTGTTCATAGGGTTATTGCTCTGAGTTGTAGTCAACTCACTGGCATATAACATCCCACCTACAGCAAGAGACTTTTTGAAACTTAAATTAATAGATAATTTGTTGGCTATCCTCTTCTGGCAAAATTAGACAAGTTTCCATTGCTTTAGAGCTGATCTCAACAGCCTGTTTGTAGTTAATATTTGGTTTTGTGAACAAGAACATTTTTCATGTCAAAGCATTAATTTTCTTCTTCAGTATGCCCTTGGAAAGGTAAAGATATTGTACTTCATGTTAATTTTTGTATGCAGCTATTAATGTCAGTCTAGAGACTAAGGTATGCCTTATCCAGGCTTTGGTCTTCACAGTTATGCATCAGAAAACGGGAAAATCACTAAGGATGACAGAAGAATAATTGATGCCTTTGAATTACGGTGCTGGAGAAGAGTCTTGAACATTTCATGGACTGCCAAGCAATCAAATCAGTCTGTCTTGGAGAAGGTAAAACTAAATTTCTCCTTGGAGGCTAGGATTTTGAAGCTCTATCTTACATACTTTGGGCATGTGACCAGGAGTGACTGGTCCTTGGAGAAGGACAACATGCTTAGGAGGGGTGGAAGGACAGCACAAGAGAGGAAGGCCCCAGATGAGATGGAAGGATATAGTAACTGGGGCAATGGGAGTTATTGTTGTTGTTGTTGTTGATTGCCTTCAAGTCAAGCACGACTCATGGCAAATCTATGAACAAAATGCCTGAAGCCTCTCTACAACTATAAATATTTATCAACGTTCATAGAGCTTTCAGAGGCATGTTGTTTAGGAAGTGGATGCCACTCCTGCTTTTAAACCTGTCATAGAATGTTATTGGTTGAGTCGCCTGCTATGTCTATTGTCCCACTTAATGTGTTGGAATTAGTGAGACTGGCTCAGGGCAGGGTAGGCTTCAGAGCTGCTGTACATAGTGTTATTATGGGTCATAGGTTACTCAACGGCACTTAACAACAGCAACAATAGTACTACCTGAAGGAGTTCGGTGTCTTATTGAGATGTACATGCTGTGATATGGATAAAGGTGATGTTTCAGATACTCCAGGATTTCCCAAAGGAGAAAGAGGGGCAGTCTTCTCCTTTAAAGACTTGGAGTCTCAGAAACTAACAGAGGGTTGTTATGAGTCAGAATGTACTCCACACATGTTTGGTTTTCCTGGGGTTTATTAATGCCTGAGTCTAGAAAGATAGTCTTCAATTCTTTGTTGCTCAGAGATATTCAGAATTTCTCAAATTTTAGACTGACAAGAGATGTGTATAAAATATATAACATTCCAGTGGGGTCTATGACAGTCATAGTCAAATTTATTATTTCTGAGGTGAAATGTATGAATATTCATCTAAGTGAAAATGAAAACATAAATAGCCACATGACATAGGAGCCCAAGTGCAGGTTTTGCCAGTAAATCAATTCAGGTAAGGTTGGGTTTTATCAGGGAAAGACACACACACAAAAAATCTCTTTTCAGAATTGTTAGATTTTAAAGTTACGTGGTTAACCGAATTACTAATAAGAAGGTGTCTCCCCATTAGACTGCTAACTATAAAGTCAATTGTTGTTGTTATGTGCCATCTAGTCATTTGCGACTCATAGCGACCCTATGTACAAGAGCCCTGAAATGCTACTCTATCCTGTGCTAACCTCGCCATCTCAAACACACTCATTCCTACTACTCCACTCATAGAATAGATCCATCTCATTGAAGGTCTTCCTCTCCTTCGTCGTCCCTCCACTCTCCCAAACTTGATGTCCACGGACCAGTCCCTCCTTGCAACATGCCCAAAAGATGTCAGACGAAGCTTCAGAATCCTTGACTCCAGGGAACATTCTGGCTTCACCCTCTCCAGGACAAACCTGTTTTTCTCCTAGAAGTCCATGGTATATTCAACACTCTTCTCCAGCACCACAGCTCAAAGCCATCAATTCTCTTTATCATCCTTATTCACTGTCCAACTCTCCAATGCATAGCATGTAATTGCAAAGACTGTAGCCCAAATCAGGTGCACCTTAGTCTCCAGCCTGACGTGGTTGCTCTTCAGTACTCTTGAGAGGTCCCTCACAGCTGACTTTCCCAATGTAATTTGTCTCTTGATTTCCTGGCTGCTGTTTCCAAGAGTGTTGACTGTGGAACCAAGTAAATTAAAACTGTTAACCATCTCAATCTCTCCACCATCCATACTGATGCTGCCAAGTGGCCCAGTGGTTAGAATCTTTGTTTTGTTCATATTGAGCTTCAATCCATATTGAAAGCTACAGTCCTTGACCTTCTGCAGCAAGTGTTTCAGGTC
>NW_006399755.1:33688262-33690513 GCF_000299155.1 Elephantulus edwardii | reverse complement strand
CCTTCAGACCAATTTGAACTTCCTCCTTCATCATCATCACAAGCGCTTGCTCATATGTCATTTCATGAAATTCTTCTGTGTCATCCAATTCCTTCTGATACAGTGATTCTGTGTACTCCTTCCAACTTCTTTTGATACTTCCTGGATCATTTAACATTCTACCCAAACTATCCTTAACTATTGCTACCCGTGGCTTGAATAATGCAATACTCAGAATCTCATCTGACATCCATCTTGGTCTTTTCTTCTTCTTCTTCTTCAGCCTTTGTAAAGATCTTTTGCCTTCTTCATGGACAATTTTCTTTATATCCTCCCAGAGCTCATTTGGTCTACACTCATTGATTCTCAAAGCCTCAAACCTGTTCTTGAGATGGTTTTGAAATTTGAGTGGGACATTAAGGTCAAATTTTGGTTCTGGTGGACTTGATTTAATTTTCCTCAACTTCAGCTTGAACTTGCATGTGAGTAGTTGTCCCACAATCAGCACCCAGCCTGGTTTTCACTGCTGATATTGAGCTTCTCCAGTGAGTCTTTCCACAAATGTAATCTATTTGATTCCTACGCATACCATCAGGTGATATTCATGTGTATAGCCTGCATTTATGTTTCTTATAAAAGGTATTTGCAATGCATAAATCATTGAATGTGCAGAATTCTATCATTCTATCTCCAGCCTCATTTCTCTCACCAAGTCTGTGTTTTCCAGCTATTGATCCTTCTTCCCTGTTCCCAACTTTTGCGTTCCCGTCACTCATTATTATCAATGCATCTTGATTGCATGTTTGATCAATTTCTGACTGCAAAAGTTGGTAGAAATCTTCCATATCCTCCTCTTTGTCTCTAGTTGTTGGTGCATATATTTGAATGATGGTGGTATTCACTGGACTTCCTTGTATGAGTATGGATATTATCCTGTCGCTCACCACATTGTATTTCAGAATAGATCTAGAAATGACTTTTTCAATTATGAAACCGACCCCATTTTTTCTCATCTTTTCATCCCCAACTTAGTAAATCATACGATCATCTGATTCAAAATGTCCCGTGCCAAGCCATCTCATTTCACCAATACCTAGTATGTCAATATTTATGCATTCCATTTCTTTCTTAACAATGTCCAATTTTCCTATATTAGTGCTTCTCACATTCTACGTTCCAATCACAAGTGTCTGCTTACAGCTTTTCCTCCGTCTCTGTTTCCATTTCTAAGAGCTTAGTTTCAATTGCCATATCTGCTAGTCCAAGTGATAGTCTAAGTGTGTTCTATTGTACATAGGGTTTTCGAAGGCCTGTCTTTTCAGAAGTGGATGGCCAATTCTTCCTAGTCTGTCTCAATTTTTAAAATATATATAATAATATCTGACAGACAAACTTTCTGCAGAAAAGAGCAGATGAAAGACATTTATCCAGTTAGAAAAATGACCAATATTCAGTGTTGCTGTCCATCCTGCTACATGTTTGGTTGGCTTTTTCTTTTCTTTCTTTCTTGTCTTTCTTTCCTCCTCTCTTCCTTCCTTCCTTCCTTCCTTCCTTCCTTCCTTCCTTCCTTCCTTCCTTCCTTCCTTCCTTCCTTCCCTCCTTCCTTTTCTTTCTTTCTTTTCCACCCTTTCCCTACTCTACCACCATCCCTTCCTACTTCTGCCTACAGAATTCAAAATTCGTCTCCCATTGACCAGCCCCTGATGTGACGGCCTAAGTCTCAAGCCATCATGATTTCTGTGATTCTGAACATATCATGCTGCTGTCAGTCTCTTATGATGCAGCCAGTATGACTTTAATTTAAAGTTGTTAAGTACAACTGTCATGTACAACTTCTTGTCCTGGAAGGTTCTGAGAAGAAGTCCTTGTTCTTAAACTTCCACTCCAGGATTAACTTCTTGTGGGTTAATACCGCTTGTCCTCCATTTGCAGCCTGGTGCTGATGCAAGAGGATGGCTTCCCAGGAGAGAAGGATGTGTCCTCCAGGACCAGTGCACAATTTTTGCTTCTTTTTTTTTAAAAAAAATTTTTTTTATTGGGAAAAACATATTGAGGGTACAAGGAGGTGAGGGTTGGGAGCAGAAGGGTGAGGATGGACCAGGATGCAGTTGCAGAGCTGCACAGTTTGGTCGGTGGGGGGAGCAAGTGAAGGAAATGATGAGGGTCCAGTGGGGACCAGATGCTACAGAGGAACGACAAGCATTTTCCAATAGTAATTAAACCAACTGTCTTATTGATTTGGGAATTGGATGCTGACTCTCTGGCTTCTTCA
>NW_006399755.1:33685222-33686782 GCF_000299155.1 Elephantulus edwardii | reverse complement strand
CTTTTAACATCTCAATTTAGTCATGGGTAAATATACTTATCTTTTTCTTCACCAAACATGAATGCCAAAACTCTGGCAGTCTAGTGTGTTGGAAGTTGTGCTACCAACCCAGAGACAGGCAGTTCAAATCTATTAGCTACTCCTTAGGAGAAAGATGAATCATCTCTTCCCATGTGATTCACAGCCTCTGAAAACTCACTGTGCTATGAGTTGATTCTGACTTGATGGCAATAAGTTGAGTTGAGTTGATAAAGTGCCAAGGTTAAAGAATGACAGATACTGGGGGGAGGGGATGTGGTTAACTGATTACTACGAAACCATGTAGTGATACCATGTAGTTTTTAAGGTTTCAAACACATTTCTGAATTACCCTTTACTATGTACTTGTTTGCATATTCTTCTAGGTCATATAACACTGGTATGTCCACTTACTGTACAGAGGTAACTCGTAGTTGCTGTGAAGCCGAACACCGTGTCAAATTCAGGAATGGTTACCCATAGTGCATAGTGTTTGGTGGCGCTCCTCAATTGAAAAAATTTGGAAGCAGGAGTGGCATCCACTTCCATAATAGCTTTCCTCTGGAAACCCTATGAACCTAGAGAAAGGACGGAAGTTATACAGGTGTCCAGGTCTTTCATTCATAGGGTCACTATGAGTCACCTCCGACTTGATGGCACTTAACAACACAACAACATGTACTTGTTTGCATGTCCTTCTCCAAAGATCCGTCCCTCCTGGCCACATGACAAAGTATGTGAGACAGAACTTCAAAATCCTACCCTCCATTGAGAAACTTGGCTTCATTCTCTCCAAGACAGACCGATTTGTTTTCTTGGCAGTCCATGGTATGTTTAAGAGTCTTCTCCAGCACTGCAATGCAAAGGCATCAATTCTTTTTCTATCCCCCTTAGTTATTATTCAGCTCTCTGATGCACAGCAAGTAATTATGAAGACCATAGACTAGAACTTGTGTACCATAGTCTCTAGACTGATATCATTGCTTTTCAGTACTCTGCAAAGGTCCGTGACAGTATATTTACCTAATGCAATTCCCCTTTTGATTTCCTGACTACTGGTGCAAAGATTGTTGATTGTGGAGCCAAGCAAGCTGTAAATGTTAACAACGTTAACAACCTCAATCTCTTCGCCATCTATCATGGTGATGCCAATTGGCCCAGTGGTGAGAATCTTTGTCTTCTTAATGTTGAGCTTCAATCTGTATTGAAGACTGTAGTCCTTGACCTTCTGCATCAAGTGCTTCATGTCCTCCTCAGTTTCAGCAAGTAAGGTTGTGTCATCTGCATAACGTACATTGTTCATGGGTCTTCCTCCAATCCTGTTGCCACATTCCTCCTCATAAAGCCCAGGACACACATCCTTGATGCACTTCTTTCCTGATTTTGAACCATGAAACATGCAGTGTTTCCTTGCTCTCTTCTAAGAACTGCTAGAAGTATAGGTTTTGCATAAGACAATCAAGTGTTCTGGAATTCTCATTCTCCTCAAGGTTAACCACAATTTGTTGTAATCTACACAGACAAACTCCTTTCTATAGTGAA
>NW_006399755.1:33682119-33684079 GCF_000299155.1 Elephantulus edwardii | reverse complement strand
TGTTAAAATAAAAACTCAAATTCATTACTATTGATTCAGAATCAGCTCATAGCTGACTCTCAACCAACTTTTTGGGGCCTATGAATCCACAAAAAGAGATTTTCCATCTTTCCTCTGCAGAACAGCTGGTAGAATTGAACTACCCATTTTTTATTGGTAATGCAACTTCCCATCTGTTAAGCTGCAGAGATCCCTAGAATTGTGGCAATGCTTAACAATAAGAGGTCTTGAATAACACTGTGATGTTGTATAATCTGGAAGGAGGAGTAGCATTCACTTCCATAATAGCTTGCCTCCGGAAACCCTGTGAACCTGGAGAGAGGATGAAAGGCACCCAAGCGTCAAGGACTCTCCTTCATAGGGTCGCTATGAGTCGCCTGTGACTTGACGGCACTTAACAACTACACTGTATAATAAAAACAGTATCTTTGGCTTTTTACCAAATAGGATCTGGTGGCATAGTGTTTAAAACCATAATGGAAGCAACAGTGGCATCTACTTCCTAAATAACATGCCTTTGGAAACTATGAACTTTGATAAATGTTGATAGTTGTAGAGGGGCTTCAGGCCTTTTGTTCATAGGATCACTTTGAAAGGCAATCATCAACAACAGCAACAACTAACTATAAGATTGGCAGTTCAAATGCACCAGCGATAGCCACTCTACAGGAGACAGATATGGTGGTCTACTTATTTATAGATTTATAGTCTTGGAAACTCTATGGCACAAATCTACTCTGTCCTATAGGGTTGCTATGGGAAACAACTGGATGGCAACATCCAAATAATTACAGTATTTAAACTCAGTATTCTCAAATCCATTGCCTTTAAATTGAAATCAACTCTTTTCTGACTCTCCAGAGGGTTTTCAGAAACTATATATAAATTGTAAGGGAGAAGATTGTCCATATTTTTCCTAGAGAAAGCTGTTGGGGGATTCAAACTGCCAGAGAGGCATTACCTCTGGGTTGGCAATACAACTCCTTACTCTACTAGAGCATTTAAAGTGTTAAAAATATTAATTGTTAATAAATTACAGGTATTTTGGTCCAGTAAAGTGATATGAGCTTATTTGGGTCATGACTATAATCCTCTTTCCATTCTTTATGTATATCTCTAGGACAAATATAACTGACTTGGTCTGAAGGTAATGTCAAGTTAAATTTGAGGACCTTGAATATGAGACCCAGGTCACAGGGCATTCCTGGCTATTCTGTGTTAGGCCTTCTGGGTCGCCTTGGACTGTTTGCTTTCCTGTTTTAATGCTAATCTGGCAACTGCTCAAACATCTTAGTCACCGGTGCTCCCAAGCCGAGTCCTTCAAAGAGAAACTTTCCCTGAATTATGTATTTCTGTTTCTGAATTAGGGAGCTCTGGTGGAAATTCTTATTTCTGTTATTTCTGCTATTATTCCTGTGTTTTGGACCTATTTGTTGTGGAACAGATTCACACACACAGGAGCCTTGGCACTCCCTCCAGATTCTCCGCTTGGTGATAGAAGGCTGATAGTGATCTCTGTGCCTTCAATCTGTTGAAAAGAGAGTGTTGACCAGAAGAGCTTTCTTTTCCTCTTTGGTTGCTTCCTGTCTCTCACTATAATTGTCTCTCTGGCAGAGGAACCACCTGTTTGATTCTCTGGGGACTGAATGCAGCCAAGTAACCTGAAGTTTTCAGTTTAACTATTTCATGCCTGTCCCATATAAGTTTTAATCCTTCATTTCAAGTAACAAAACTAAATTTGAGAGAGGTTATACAATGTGTTCAAGGTCTTACAATTTATCAAAAGTAAAGCATTAAGATTTAAATCTATGTTCTATTCCACACTGGTATATAGGTAACTGATGATTGCCAAGTCAAATCTGATTCATGGTGGCCCTCCATCAGGTTTTTGAGGCTGTGAATATTTATTAATAATAATAATAATAATTTTTATAATATAATTATTTATTATTATTATTAT
>NW_006399755.1:33676087-33682019 GCF_000299155.1 Elephantulus edwardii | reverse complement strand
TTATTATTATTATTATTATTTACAGATATTTTGGATTTCCATTCATTCATTGTTGCATGAGGCTGTAAATCTTTATGATAGTAGATTTCTGTCTTTCTCCCTTAAAGCTGCAAGTGGATTTGATCCACTGACTTTCTGGCTGGCAGTGCAATGTAGAGCATTATACCATAAAACATTTGTAACTAGTTTTTGAGTTAGTTATGAATCTCTTTGCTCTTTTCGTGGTCCACATTTCTCCTTCTTTACACCAAGGAACTCATGCAAAACTTTACTAAATACCTTGAGACCCTTCTGAAATAGACAGTAACTCTGCTGAAATACAATGGAGAAGTAAGACTAACTCATGGACCTGAGAATATTTTGAATATTTATTATTCACCAACAATATGTGTCTAGCATGGTTCATTCTTCATGAATTGATGTGGAATCCTGTTGTTGTTATGTGCTGTCAAGTTGCTTGTAACTCATAGCAACCCAATATACAACAGCTCTGAACCCTGCTTTATTCTGAGCCAACCTTATTGTCTCCAACACACCTATACCTACATACTACCCCAGTCATTGAGTCAATTCATGTCATCAAGGGTCTTTCTCTCTTGTGCTGCCCCTCCACCCTCCCAAGGATGATGTCCCTCTCCAATGACTGGTCCCTCCTTGCAACCTTCCCAAAGTATGGCAAATGAAGCTTCAAAATCTTGCCTCCAAGAAACAGCCTAGCATCCAATTATTCCACCTTTAGTAAATCATCAACTATTCCTTTAACATTCTGCTTCAGAATCTAGGCTGGAAAACAGTGAAGTCACTAAAGCTATAGTTTGTACAATTCATCTTTTCACTTTATTAGGAAATCAGATTACATCATCAAGAACCCTTCTTTTTCTCCATAATGCCAGAAAGATAACCAAAGTGGCTCAACTCTTTCAATTTTAACTTTCTTCTAGAGCTCTAATAAGTCTTATTACAGAATATAACTTCATTCGTATTTGTCTTGCCTTTTATTTTTTAACAATAATGCCTCATTCTTCAGATATTTTTATGACAGATACAATGTCTGCCTCCCCCCAGGGTCTAGCCAAATGAGAAAGAAAGCTCTCTGATCTCATAGAAAGTTTTGCTCTTGAATCTAGGGTTTATGTGTTCCTTTGCCTAAAAGAAACCTCTTCATGAGTTTGAGCAGTAGGCCCTTTCAGAGACTTGCTACTTAGCACTTTTCTGTTGAGGGCTGCCTCCAGCTGTTTTGTAAGAATGTTCTGGTTATTTGTTGTTGCATAAAAAACAAGTCCCAAACTAAACGACATAACTTTTCACGTATCATGTGTTGTAGTGGATTGAGTAAAATCAGTTGGATGGTCTTACTTGGGGTCTTGCCACTAGTTGCAATTGAAAGCCTGCTAGGGCCAGGGTTGTCTTATGGTGTGTGGCCTTGTAATTAAACAAATCCTGCACTTAGAAAAGCCTTGAACTTAGCTCAGTGCAATACTGTTGCTCTCTTGAAATTCTTAGCTCTTCTAAACAAGGAACTGTAAATTACAATTTATCACTAGTTCTCAAAAATTATGTAGCTGATCCTGGCTTATGCTACCATCCTCTAAAGGCCTGAGGAGGCTGAACATCCAAGGTAGCTCACCAGGCTGGAAAACAATATCAAGCTGTTTAAAGTTCAGTTGGGGCTGTAACCTAGGGTCCTCGGGTTTGACTTCTCTATGTGGTTTAGGCTTTTCTAGAATATCTCTAATATTATATAATTTTTTGAGATGTTCAAAGAACCTCAAATCTGGGAGATTTGAAATAATTCTTATGATCTTACTTTAGAAAACTCAGAATTTTACTCACAACATATCCCATTAGTCAAATAAAACCAGACCAGATTAGAAGTTAAGGGAATTGAACTCCACCTCTTAAGGCAAGATTGCTTTGCAGAAGAACATGTGAGATGAAAACTTCTTGTGTTCAATGTTGGAAAATATATTCTGCATAAGACCATTTGAGGTTGGTCATGACCTTGCTTGAGTGCCCTAACTGTGTCAGACTATTGGTCTGCAAGCTCTGCCCTTATTGGTTAGTATTCTTTACTAAGTGTGGATAGATGAAATTACTTATTTTTTCTTTAAAGTCTCAGCTTTATTCTTTAGCACTATATCTATATCTATATCATCTATATCTATATCTATATCTATATATCTTTGGCAGAAGATTTGCCCAGTGCCACATTTATTGATTAACTGAGGAGAATCAGCAAGAGAACCTAACTCACAGATTTGTTCTAAGAAGTCAGTATGATAGTGGACATGCCTTGCAGACACTCAAAGAGAAAAAACAAACAAAAGACCTTATAATCATTGAGTCTGTTCTAGTCCACTGGATTTCCAAGACTGTAAATGACAAAGGGAGGCTGGCCATCTTTCTCCAGAGCAGCTACTGGTAAATTCTAACCGCTAGAGATGTATAGTCTTTGGGTTAGCCATACAACTTGCTACATACTACACCACCAAAGCCAGAAGTTCAAACTATAGAAGTCATTTATAACCATAATACTTAAATCAGAACAAAACAATTCCAGATATTAAGAAAAAGCAAGTTTTCCAGAAGAAAAATTACAGTGCATAGCATTTCAAGCTTATAGAATGCTTTTTCTTTTGTAGTAGTATCACTTCAATAGCTTTGTATTCCTTTTTCTGCAACCCACCAAAAATACAAGACAAAGACTGCCAGCTCCCTGTGAATGAAACAACTGAAGCTTAGACAAAATTTAACACCACATTCCTAGTGCTGAAGAGAAGACCTGATCCAGAGGAGGTGCAAATGTGTGACTGAAGAATGTGTAGGCTAAGCCAGGGGATGTGCTGACCATTTGATGTGGATGTTGAGAGAAATATCAAGAATAAAATACTGGCACTGAGTCTATTAGCTCCTGAAGACAAGAATTTCTTCTTCTGAATTACTTTAAGGTACTTTGGGGATTTTCCTCCCCCCTAATATGATTAAAATTATTTTGCTTAGAATCTCTTCAAACTAAGTGTATGCCTTTGAGAATTTCTTTTAAGGAAAATTCTGATCTTGAGGTCGAGTGGGAGGCTGCTGACAGAAATTAATTTTTGAGCTCTTGCCACAAGTTCATGTTCAGCAAAAAATATTGAGCATTTTAAGATAAGCTTTCAGTTCCAAGACTTTATATTATTGTGTGCCATCAAGTCAATACCAACTAATAGAGATCTCATATGACAAAGTATAATTTACTGATCAGGTCTCAAAAGACTGTAGTAACAATATTCCAGGTCTTTTCTCTCATTGAGTCACTAAAGAAGTTTGATCTGTCAACTTTTTTTATTAGTAGCCAGATGTTTAACCATTGTACATACCACTAAGGCATTTTCCAAGACCTTATATTGGATAAACAAAGAGAAGGTTTGGATTTTTTACAGGTTTACTGCTTACTATGCAGGTAATCCTTTGACAGACTCAGTTTCTGTGCTAATAAATTAAAATTATTTACTCTCATGGGAGGGGTGTGGGTGTGGGTGTGTGGGGGTGTGTGGGGGTGTGTATTAGATGCCATCGAGTCAACTACAACTCATAGCAACCCTATGAATAACAGATCTGAACCTCTCCCTATCTTGCACCATAGTCCCAATCTTTGTAGTGCACAAACATCACTCAGTCATGGTGCCAGCCCATCTCCTTAAGCATCTTTCCTTCTTCCACTAGCCCTCTTACCTTTCCCAGCATGTCTTTTTCCAAAGACTACCCTGTCTTTTGTTTTCAAATAAAATGTTTTTTTTCTATACAAATGTTTATTCAATTACAAAGTTTGTATAAATTGTTTTCACACTAGATCTTTCCCATTTCCTTTACCCACCCTTCCCTTCACCCATCAAACTGTGTGTCCCTATCATTATGTTAAATGAACTAACTCCATCCCATAAGAACAAATACTGTATAAGACCATTATTGTCAAACATGTATGAGGACCCAGTGGGAGGAGGGGAGAAACAGAGGGGTGAAGATGGAGGGATGTTGAGAGGGAGTGAGAATACCTTTCTTAATGTTGTTGTTGTCATGTGTTGTTGAGTCACCTGTGACTCTATGTACAACTGCTCTGAAGTCCTGTCCTGAGCCAATCTCACTGACTCCAACACACCTACCCGCATTGCCCCAGTTACTGTGTCAATTCATTTAATCCTGGGTCTTCCTCTCCTGCACTGTCCTTCCACCCTTCCAAGCATGATGTCTTTCTCTAAAGACCAGTCCCTCCTGGCCATGTGTCCAATTATATGAGATGAAGTTTCAAAATCCTAGCCTCCAAGGAGAAACTTAATTTCACCCTCTGCAAGACAAACAGATTTGTTTTCTTAGCAGTCCATCATATGTTCAAGACTCTCTTCCAACCCCACAACTAGAAAACATTGATTCTTCTTCTGTCATCCTTAGTCATTGTCCAGCTCTCTGATGCACAGCAAACAATTGCAAAGACCATGGCCTAGATCAGGCACATTTTAGTAGCTAGACTGACACTGTTGGTTTTTCAGTACTCTGGAGAGGTCCATGACAGCAGATTTTCCCAATGAAATTCTTCTTTTGATTTCCTGACTGCTGGTGCCAAGAGTGTTGATTGTGGAGGCGACCATGTTGTAATTGTTAACAATCTGACTGTCTTCGCCATCAATCATGATGCTGCCAACTGGCTCAGTGGTAACAATCTTTGTCTTCTTGATGGTGAACTTAATCCATATTGAAGATTACAATCTTTGACCTTCTTCAGCAAAGCGTTTCAGGTCCTCCTTAGCTTTAGCTTTAGGTTGTGTCATCTGCATAACATAGGCTGTTGATGAATCTTCCTCGAATCCTGATGCCACATTCCTCCTAATGAAGCCTAACTTCCCAAATGATCTGTTCTAAGTACAGATTGAAAAAGTATGGAGACAGGATGCATTCCTGAAGCATTCCTTTCCTGATTTTGAACCATGCAGTGTTTCCCCTCTCTATTCTGAGGATTTCTTCCTGGCCCAAGTATAAGTTTTGCATAAGCACAATCAAGTGTTTTGGGATTCCTATTCTCCTCAACGTTAACCACAATTTATTGTGATCCACACAGTCAAATGCCTTTGCATAGTCAATAAAACACAGTGCCAAGACTCAATTCATATAGGCAATAATGTCTCTAGTGCCATGTCATTGTTGCTGTTGTTAAGTGCTGTAGAATTGAGCATGACTCAAAGCAACTTAAGAAACAAAAGACCTAAACCCTGATATATAACTATCATCATTTCTCTATGTTCATAGAATTTCCAGTTGTTTAGGAAGTGGATGCCACTCCTGCTTCCAAGTCTGTCTCAATATGGGAGCTCCACCAAACACAGTCCACCCTGGGTAACCATCATGATATTTGTCACACCAGTGGCACAGCATTCAGTATCATAGCAACCACAAGTTACCTCAGTACAGCAAATTGACAGATCAGTGCTGTAACAGTTAGAAGAATGTTTGTCTAAAAAACAATTAATACCAGGCCCTCAGGCCTGTGGCCGTTGGGCCAAACCAACTTTTAAATAGAAAGGCTTACTGTTCGGGTCTTGATTGGCTCTAAACAAGAGTTTTCTAATCCACAGCTCATTTTTAGCTAAATTTAGCTCATCCTATCAGCTCACACAGGATTGTAAATGGAGGGAAAAAAGTAACCACAAACAGTCGAACAATCCACACCCAACCTTCAACCAATACAAGAGAATCCACCTTTCAGAATACAACCATTTCACACATGAGCCTCCAAACTGAAGGCTTAGTTGGGGCCCAACCAACTTTTAAGTACAAGGCCCACCCACCAGGTCCTACTTGACTCTAAACAAGAGACTTCTAACACACAGATAATTTTTAGTGAAATCCAGCAAGTACAATCAGCTCACACAGGATTGTGAACAAAAAACCAAACAGCCTC
>NW_006399755.1:33673003-33675105 GCF_000299155.1 Elephantulus edwardii | reverse complement strand
AAAGGGGCCCTTTAGAGTAGTGAGAGAAGATCTTCACCCTGAAACCTACAGCGTCCCTTTTCAGCAGGAAGTAGCTAAGAGAATACGCCATCCCCTTCTCCTTATGAATCAGGGTGAAGTCTTTCTCAGGGAGGAGTGATAGGGAATGGCAAAGGACACACTGACAAAGGAGATTAATCAGAACTAGCTTCGACAAGCACTGTGGCAATTGGACAATTAAAACAGACATTCGGGGGGAGGAAAAAGAACGAACTGGGGAGGAGGGTAGAGAAAACAGTGCAACAATGAATGAATGAAAACCCAAAAATCTCTGTAAATGTTCATTAAAATGAATAAAATTTAATATTAAAAAAAACACAACCAAATATATTTTTTTAAAAAACCAAAAACCAAACAGCCAAAAACACATCCAAAACAGACCACACCTGACCCTCAACTAAAACAAGAAAAACCGTCTTCCAGAATACAACTGTTTCACACATGAGCCTCCAAATTAGAGACTTAGCTGGGGCCCAGCAGCCTTTTCAATACAAAGGCCTACCCACCACGTTGACTCCATGACTTCTTCTAAACCCAGCTTGATTTCCAAAAGGGTCAAACTTGCTTTTCTTCAGGTGAAGGAAGTAAAGAACAAATTCAAGCCATGAGTTGTAATACTTAAGGATGCTATGGGCAGAATATTGAATGATCTTGGAAGCATTAAAAGCAAATGGAAGGATATGAGAATCCAAGGGGGGAGAGGAAGCAGAGGACTGAGGATGGACCCAGGCAAGGAGGTGTTAATTATAGGATCACACAATTTGATGAGTGGGGAGAGTGAAGGACGTGGGAAAGCTCCAGTGTGAAAAACAATGTATACAAACGTTGTAAATAAACCAATATAAAATAATTTAAAAAACCCACTGGAGGGTAAGTTGTAAGGTAAAAAAATACAACAAAAACAACAAACCACACATACACAAAAGATGGAAGGAGTATACAGAGTCATAGTACCAAAAAGAATTGTCTGACACAGAAGAATTTCAAGAAACAACGTATGATCAAGAGGCAGTGGAGATGAAGCGGGAAGTGAAGGCTGCACTGAAGGACTTGGCAAAAAATAAAATTCCAGAAATTGATGGAATAGCAATTGACATATTTCAACAAACAAATGCTGCGCTGGATGTGGTCACCAGGTTGTGCCAAGAAATCTGGAGGAAAACTACCTGACCAACTGACTCGAAGATACCCATATTTATTCCCATTTAAAAAAAATGGTGACCCCACAGAGTTTGGAAATTATTAAATAATATAACTAATATCATATGCAAGCAAAATCCTGCTGAAGATTATCAAGAAACAGCTGGAACAGCACATTGACAAAGAACTACCAGAAATGCAAGCTGGATATAGAAGATAAACTCTTTTTTGATAACATGCCTAAGTAGAAAAGATGATGTTTCACCATCTTTTCCCCTGGGAAGCATCTTATTACACTTCTTCCAAGACAGAGTTGTTTATTCTGTTGGCAGTCCATGGTATACTCACCATTCTTCTACAGCACCACAATTCTCCTTCAGTCTCCCTTATTCATTGTCCAACTTTCAGATGCAAAATAAGCAACTGAAAAAACCTTTACCTTATCTCAAGAACACAGTAGACTTTAAACTGACATCCTTAATCTTTAGAACTTTGACGGCAGATTTTCCCAATGCAGCACGTCATTTGATTTCTTAACTCTTGCTATTACCAATGTTGACTTTTTTTCTTTTCTTTTTTTTTATTGAGAAAAACGTATTGGGGGTACAAGGAGGTGAGGGTTGGGAGCAGAAGGGTGAGGATGCAGTTGCAGAGCTGCACAGTTTGGTCGGTGGGGGAAGAAGGTGAAGGAAATGATGAGGGTCCAGTGGGGACCAGATGCTACAGAGGAATGACAAGCATTTTCCAATAGTAATTAAACCAACTGTCTTATTGATTTGGGAATTGGATGCCGACTCTCTGGCTTCTTCATGCTGAACAGGGGTGTAGATGTAAAGGGGGGAAGGCAGGACGCTTTATCACCTTACTGGTGGTCTTGGGTTATAGGTGCTTGCCTTCTTGCTCTGTTAGAAGATATTTTCCTG
>NW_006399755.1:33643900-33671638 GCF_000299155.1 Elephantulus edwardii | reverse complement strand
CACCCATTTCTCCTTGGGAATCCTTGAATTCCTGTTGTTGAGCCTCGATCTTCACTGAGGGCCAGTCATCAACTGTTTAAGTGTTCAATTATCAATAAGCCCAAGTCTGTGGAAGGCCACAATGGCCCTGCTTTAAGTGGTTCGCTGGTCCCGCAGCTCACCACGTTGTCTCTGCCTCTGCCGCCATCTTGGCTCTGCCAATGTTCATTTTTAATCTAAGTAAACATAATCTTTGACAACTGCAATCTTTTCTTCATTTTGTTACAGCTTATAGGTCCAGTGGTAAGAATTTTTGTCTTCTTGATGCTAAAATGTAATCCATATTCAAGATGGTAGTCTGTGGTTATCTTAGTAATTATTTTAAGTTTTTTTCACTTTCTACAGGCAAGGTTATGTCATCTGCATAACACAAGTTGTAGATGAGTCTTCCTCCAACCCTGATGCCATATTGTTCTTCATATAATCCAGTTTCTCCATTTCTTTGCTCAGCATAGAAGCTGAAAAAGTATGAAGAAAGAATATAACTCTGATGCATTCCTTTCTTCATGTTAAACCATGCAGTGTTCTCTTGATCTGATCAGACAACTGTTTCTTGGTTTATGTATAGGTTTCATAAGAGTACAGTTAAGTATTTTGTGATTCCCATTCTTCTCAATATATCCATAATTTGTTTTGATCAATTCCTTTGCATATGCACAAGTAAATATCTCTCTGGTATTCTCTGTTTTCACCTGTGATCCATCTGACATCAGCAGTGATATCCCTCATCCCAAGGTTTCTTATAAATTCAACTCAAATTTCTGGAAGTTCCCTGTTAATGTATTGTTACAGCCATTTTTTAAAAGTCTTCAGTAAGATTTTATTTGCATATTATTTTTAATGATATTGTTCAATAGTTTTCATATTATTCTGGATCACCTGTTTTGGGGATGGGAACAAACATTGACCACTTCTAGTTTATTAACCAGGTAACTGTCTTCTAAATTTGGTATATAGACTGGTGATCACATCCAAGGCTGCATCTATCTTCTGAAATACCTCAATTGATATTCCATATATTCTATGAGATATTGTAATAAATACAGGTTGTTGTTATGTGCCGTCAAGTCACTTGCGACTCATAGCAACCCCATGTACAACAGCCCTAAACTCTACTCTATCCTGTGCCAGCCGCACTGTTTCTGACACTCTCATCCCGATTGCCCCAGTGACTGAATCAATCCACCTCATAGAGGGCCTTCCCCTCCTGCGCTGTCCCTCCACCCTCCCAAGCATGATGTCCCTCTCCAAGGACTGGTCTTTCCTCACAACATGTCCAAAGTATGTTAGACGGAGCCTCAGAATCCTTGCCTACAAGGAGCCACCCGGTTTAACCCTTTCCAGGATGAATCTGTTTGTTTTCCTAGCAGTCCATGGTACATTCAATACTCTTCTCCAGCACCACAGCTCGAAGGCATCAATTCTCCTTCTATCTTCCTTGGTCATTGTCCAACTCTCTGATGCATAACAAGTGATTGCAAAGACCATGGTCTGTACCAGACACACCTTAGGCTCCAGAGAGACACCATTGCTCTTCAGTACTTTGGAGAGGTCCCTAATAACAGACTTACCCATGGCAATATGCCTTTTAATTTCCTGGCTACTGGTGCCAACAGTGTTGACTGTAGAGCCAAGCAAACTATAGCTTTGAACAATCTCAATCTCTTTGCCATCCATCCTGATGCTGCCAATTGGCCCAGTGGTGAGAATCTTTGTCTTCTTGACATTGAGCCTCAATCTATATTGGAGGCTGCAGTCCTTGACCCTCTGCAGCAAGTGCATGAGGTCCTCCTCAGTTTCGGCAAGCAGGGTTGTGTCGTCCGCATAATGCAGATTGTTGATAGATCTTCCACCGATTTTGACCCCACATTACTCCTCATAGAGCCCAGCCTCCAGGATAATCTGTTTTGCATACAGGTTGAAAAGGTATGGAGATAGGACACATCCCTGGTGTATGCCCTTCCCAATTTTGATCGATCGATCAGATCGATAAATACAAGAGATAATAAAAATGTCATGAGTACTGTTATTAGTAACCGAAGTTCCTGGGTATGTAACTGGATTACATATTTTACTACAAACTAAAATATTGACAATTTGAGTCCATAAAGTTGTACCTTGGAAGGAAGATCTGGCAATCTACTCCCAAAAATCAACTACTGAAAACCAAATAAAACTCTGCGCAGGAATCTATCAGAGAACAACTGAAAACAGTTACTATTAAATGTGTCATATTCTGATTCAAGTTACTCTTTGAGGCTTTCTTTGACCTGTTGTTTTTCTTGTTATGTGATATGACCTGTTGTTGTTGATTACTGTCGAGTCAAGCACAACTCATAGCTACTCTATGAACAAAAGACCTAATGTTCTTCAATAACTATCGTCATTTCTCCAAGTTTATACAGTTTCCAGAAACATATGGTTTAGGAAGTGGATGCCTCTCCTGCTTCCAAACCTGTTTTACAAGTGGGAGCTCCACCAACACTGTTCACATTGGGAAACCATTATGGTATTTGATACCCCAATGGCACAAGGTTCAGCATCACAGCAAACCCAGATTACTTCATACAGCATATTAACAAAGAGTGATGTACAAAGTGGAAGAATGGTCCTCCAAAAATAACGGCACTAGTCTTAGCAGTGGTTAAGTGTTAAGTGATACGACCTAGGAGGTAAAAATTACAACTCAAACATGTCATGCTCCATAAGTTTCTGTGATAGATTTTGCAGATGTTGAGGTCTAGAAAAGTTAGTAGCTGTTGGAACTAATATTAACTATGCAGGGTTTATCTTTTCTTTTTAACTTTTTGTTGTGATGTGAACGAATATTAACAGAGGAAATTGGTTTTCCATTCAACAATTCATGTATATTATGTTTCATGACATGGATCACAATTCCCATTTTAGAAAGCACTCTCCACTTTCTCTCCTTGTGTTTCTTGTTTCCATTCACTCTTCCTTTTCATTCTTTCCTGCTTTCTAAGTTTTGTGTCTGAATAAATATTGCCCTTCTTTAAAAAAAAAATCAAATGAATAGGATTTTGTTGCAAGAATCAGATGTATCCAAGGACTTGTCCTGCCTCGTTTTTGTAGGGGGAAAACTGCTAGCTATTACTCATCAGCCTGCTGAACAGTTCCTTTTTTGGAGACATAGATACTATCCAAAAATTTTCAGATATCCTTGTTTTTAACTCTTGTAGCATGCTGAATCAAAGCAGCTGAACTTGATATGAGCTCAATGTCATTTCCTTTAAGAATTAATTCATCTTTCTGGGCTTGCAATACTGAATAAGCAACACATGGTCCCATTCAAACTCTCCAAATGTATTTTTCACCTATGAAGTTTTGAATTTCAACCAGAGATCCGCTCTCCTGAATCACAACAATGATGGGGAAATGAGCATACCTTATCTTGTAAGGAAAACCCAGTGTCACACCCTTGATCGTGTTCTGTACATGGCTACAGATGGTGAGCACAGGAGCCAGTTCCTTTCTGTGTCCCCATCATTTGTCAGCACTAAGCCTCTTCTTTTTCTTTCTGAGAAGTCTGAGCACTACGTTGATGTGATTGAAGTCCCTCTGCAAGGTTTCCCTCAGGCCTTTCATGATAATTGTATGGCCCTTCAGAGTAATGTCGACATTCTCTGGAATGTTGACAGTCAGGTCCTGAGAATTGCACTCTCTCAATAAATGTGGCAGACAAACACTGCGTTTCTTATATCTAGTGTGGTTGATTGTTCTAAAGAATACATTTCTCCTTGATGCTACTGATCATCTTATGTTGTGTTGTTAAGTGCCATTGAGTCAAGCACAACTCATAGTGACCATATAAAGGATCTGAACACAGTTCTATAATTACTGTCATTTCTCTAAGTTCACAGAGTTTCCAGAGGCATGTTGTTTAGGGAGTGGATGCCACTCCTGCTTCCCAGCTTGTCTCACTCTGAGAGCTCCACCAAACACTGTCCACCATGAGAAACCATAATGGCACTCGACACACCAATATCAGTGTTCGGTATCATAGTAACCCCAAGTTAAATAAGTACAGTGAATTGACAGACCAGTGCTGTACCATTTAGAAAAATGTTCATTCCAAGCACAATTAACACCAACCAATTCCTAAATACCAAGGCCCACACTTCAGGCCCTGATTGACTCTAAACAAGATGCTTCAAGCCCACAGTTCATTTTTAGCCAAATCCAACAAATCCAATCAGCTCACAGACAGTTGTGAATGAAATAAAAACAACCGAATGGCCCACAGCCAACCTTTCAACCAAAACAAGAAGAATCTACCTTTCAGAATCTAATGGATTCACACACGAGCCTCCAAACTGAAGACTTGGTTGGGACTTATCCAACATTTAAAATACCCAGGCCCATGCACTGAGCTCCTATTGACTAAACAAGAGGCTTCCAGATCATCTTCTACATCTGTCTATTGTTTAGCTGATAGTTGAGTCAAGGCGTGAGTTCAGTTACAGCCTTGAAGGATGGCTAACTAGTTGCATAGTCTCATGGTTTAAATCAGACTCTATCTGACAAGTAATCTTGTTCTTATCATAGTTTTGTATTTTGTTCCACATTTTTTCAACTTTATCTGGGCTCTTTTACTGTGATCCTTTACAGAGTGATCAGCAGCGGTAGCCAGACACCACCTAATTCTTCTGGTCTCATGGCCGTGAAGACAAGTTCACACTGTTAATCCTGAGGACTATAGTCTTTTGTTTTCTTTCATTTTTAATTTGCTCCAGACAGGGAAAGACCAGTAGCTGTACCTTAGATGATCACTTCCAAGCTTTCAATATCCAGTGGCTACTCACCAAAACACCATATCCACATATAATAGCACTCTTCTTTCTTCCTTGTGATTCTTCTTAGTCTTCATTCTTCTATCCTTCTATGATCGCTTCTTGCCTTCTGAGCTTTCTCCCTGGGAAAATACTACCTTTTTGATTTTGTATGATAGGTAGTTCTAAGGGGAGACTGCATCCCTTTTATATTATTTCTAACCTTATAAGCATATCTGTTATTTGACTAGCAGTTGGACAACAGTGTTGATTCAGCTCAAGGATCAATGGTTACTCAGGGCCATAGATTTGGGGATTCTCCTAAGTCTCTATTAACCAGCAAACCTGGTCATTTTAATGATTTTTAGTTTTATTCTATTTTTTTTCTCCTCATACTCTGTCTAGGATCCCCTACTATGATCCCTTTTAGAGTGGTCAGCAGTGATAGCCAGTGTCACCTCGTTCTAGCCTCAGGGCACAGAGTTTGAGGTTTGCATAGTCCATTAGTCTTTGAACTAATTGTTTCTATGTATCTTTGTCTTCATTCTTCTGTGTTCTGAACAGGTATAGGTCAACATTGCTCCTTAAATGACTGCTCACAAGCTTTTAAGACCCCAGTGGCACTTCACCAAAGTACTATATAGAACATTATTTTGGTAGACAATGATCCTGATTGAACTTAATACCCCTTAAGGCTATGATCAAATGAGGCTGGGACTAAAAAAAAAAAAATCATTTGTCTTGTTTGGTTATGATTAAGATGTTTACATAACTTTGCTACCTGATGGCCCTACTTTGTACATGGATGTTTTATTGTTGTTGTTATGTGCCGTCGAGTCATTTGCGACTCATAGCGACCCTATGTACAACAGCCCTAAACCATGGTCTATCCCGTGCCAATCTCATTGCCTCTGACACACCTATCCCGATTACCCCAGTCACTGAATCAATCCACCTCATAGAGGGTCTTCCCTCCTGCGCTGTCTCTCTACTCTACCCAACATGATGTCCCTCTCCAAGGACCTGTCTCTCCTTAAAACATGTCCAAAGTATGTCAGATGAAGCCCCAGAATCCTTGCCTCCAAGGAGCAACCTGGTTTAACCCTCTCTAGGATGAATCTGTTTGTTTTCTTGACAGTCCATGGTACATTCAATACTCTTCTCCAGCACCACAGCTCAAAGGCGTCAATTCTCCTTCTGTCCTCTCTGGTGCATAACAAGTGACTGCAAATACCATGGCCTGTATCAGGCGCACCTTAGTCTCCAGAGAGACACCGTTGCTCTTGAGTACTTTAGAGAGGTCCCTAACTGCAGACTTTCCCATCGCAATACGTTTTTTTATTTCCTGGCTACTGGCGCCAAGAGTGTTGACCGTGGAGCCGAGCAAACTGAAGTTGTGAACACTCTCAATCTCTTACCATCCATCCTGATGCTACCGATTGGTCTGGTGGTGAGAATTTTTGTCTTCTTGACATTGAGCCTCAGTCCATACTGAAGGCTGCAGTCCTTGACCATCTGCAGTAAGTGCATGAGGTCCTCCTCAGTTTCAGCGAGCAAAGTTGTGTCATCTGCATAACACAGAACATATGTAAATATGCACATAGAACTATCATTTGACAAACCTTTGCATGATCATGACTGCAGTCCCTTTCATCTGTGTCATATCTGTTTGCCTTGCCTGTCTATTTATCTACTTGTAGATTAAAGCTTGTTATCACTGGTAGTGTACGAATGTGTATAGACTGATGTTTACCTGTGATGTTCAGATCTCTTGTTGTTGTTGTTATGTGCCATAGCAACCCTATGTACAATAGCTCTAAACCTTGCCCTATCCTGAGCCAATTTTACTGCCTCAAACACATCCACCCTGATTACTGACTGAATCAATCTATCTAATGCAGGATGTCCCTCCACCTTGCACCGTCCCACCACCCTTGCAAGAATGATGTCCTTCCCCAAGGACTGGTCCCTGCTGGCAACATGCTCAAAGTGTGAAACAGAGCAGCTCAGTTTCACCCTCTCCTGGATATACCTGTTTGTTCTTTTCAATTCTCTTCTCCAGAACCACAAGCCAAAGGCTTAGATTCTTCATCTATCATCCTTAGTCATTGCCCAGCTGTCTGATGTATAGAAAGTAATTGTGAAGACCATGACCTGGAGTGAGTGCACCTTAGTCTCTAGACTGACATAGCTTCTCTTCAGTACTCAGAAGAGGTCCCCTAACAGCAGATTTCCCCAGTGTAATTAATCTTTTGATTTCCTGGCTGCTAGTGGCTAGAGTGTTCATCATGAAACCAAGCTAGCTGTAATTTTTAACAATCTCAATCCTTCAATGTCTTACATGCTACTGCCAATTGGCCCAGTGGTGAGATCTTTGTCTTCTTGATGTTGAGCTTTAATCCATATTGAAGACTATAGTCCTGGACCTTCTGCATCAAGTGCTTCAGGCTCTCCTAAGTTCTAGCAAGCAAGGTTGTGTCATCGTGATAACAGAGATTGTTGATGAGTCTTTCTCCAATCCTGATGCTATATTCCTCCTTATAGAGTTCAGCTTCCCAAGTGATCTGTTCCACATATAGAATGAAAAGGTATGGAAATAGGACACATGTCTGGCATAAACCTTTCCTGATTTTGAAACATTCCATGTTTATTTGCTCTGTTTTGATGACTGTCTCCTGGTCCAAATATATTCATGTGAGCACAATTAAATGTTCTGAGATTCTCATTTTTCTCAAGGTTATGCATAATTTGTTGTGATCCACACAGTCAAATGCCTTTGTATAACCAATGAAACACAGATACACATTCCTCTGATACCCTCTGCTTTCAGCTAAGATCCATCTAACATTGGCTATAATGTCCCTAGTGCCACAGCCTCTTTTAAACCTAGCCTGGCAGTTCTTGGTTGGGGTGCTTTTCCATTCATTTTTTTAATAATCTTCAGCAAGATCTTTTTTGCATATGGTATTAATGGTATTGTTCGATAATTTACCCATTCTGTCAGATCACTGAATAATCACTTTGCATACTTGACACGAACCCAAATTTGTTGTGATATTTTTTGATTCATTATTAGGTTATTTTGGTTAGAATGTTATTGAAGATATTTGCATCTGTGGTCATGAGAGATATTTGTCTGTAATATTCTTTTTTTTTAATGATGCCTGACTTTGGTATCAAGATAATACTTGCTTCATAAAATGAGATCATAAGTATTACATACTTTTCTATGTTCTTGAATAGTTTGGGTAGAATTAGCATCAGCACATCTCTAAATGTTTGGTAGAATTCTCCAGTAAAGCCAGTTGAACCTGAACTTTTTTTGGGAGGGAGTTATTTTTCATTTTTCAAATGACATGTTTACTTTCTTCTTCATATATGGATTAGTGTATTTCCTACCTCTTATCTGTATTGGTTTATGCTAATTGTGGGGGGGTTTTGGGGGGGAGGCTTGAGTTTTAATTTTTTTTTTTTAAGAAATTTTCCCATTTCTTCTCTAAGTGAGCAAGAGAACTCTAGTGGAGCAGTACACAGTGAATTATGCTGGTAACTCAAACTCTGAACTTCTCCAGTGGCTCAAGTTCATCAGCAGCTCCAAGGGAGAAAGATGAGTAGTCTCCTCCCATTTAAATTGACAGCCCCAGAGACCCATTGAAGGGTCACATTGAGTCAGTGACTCAGTGGCATTGAGTTTGAGTTTGTTTTTCTAGTTTTCAAATCTGTTAGAGTCTAGTTAAATTTGACTGTCAATTTTGTTAATCTTTTCAGAGAACAAACTTCTTGTCTTCTTTATGCTTTTTGTTGTTTTCTGTACTCTATTTCATTTTTTCTCTTTTGACTTTTACTATTTCCTTCTTCCGGAGACTATAGTCTTACCATTCTCTTTTTAATTGTTGGAGTTATTTAGGCTTAATATTGATTCTGATTCTCTTTTTTGACACATTCATGTCTTGTTATAAATTGACCTCTGAATATTTACCACTGCTGTGTCCCAGAAATTTTGGTATGTTGTGTTTTTATTCTCACTTGCTGTTTATTATAATTCTTATTTCTCTTAATAAGATGGAATTTTTTTAATGAAATATTTTTATTTTAATTATAATTTTAAAGAAAGTTTACAAAAATGTTGGCTTTTCATTAATTCAGTGTGGCATGTTTTCCTACCTCCTCCTCACTTCTCCCTTCCCCAGTTCACTTAAAAAAAATATATATATACAACTTCCTCCTTCCCCCCCTCCTGAGTCCACTTTGCAATTATTCTGGACTTGGCTCTACAATTAATATTTTTGGTACCAGCAGCCAGGAAATTAAAAGACAAATAGCCTTGGGAAAGTCTTCTATCAGAGACTTCTCCAATGTACTGAAGAGCAAGGATGTCAGTCTGAAGACTAAGGTGTGCCTGATGCAGGCCATGATCCTTGCAATTACTTGCTATGCATCAGAAAGCTGGACAATGAGGTGGAATGATAGAAGGAGAATTTATGCCTTTGAGCTGGAGAATAGTGTTGAATGTACCATGGACTATTAGGAGAACAAACAAGTTTATTCTGGAAAGGGTGAGTGAAGCCAGGCTGCTTCTTGGAGGCAAGGAGTCAGAAGCTCCATCTGACATATTTTGGACATGTTTCAAGGTGGGATCAGTCCTTGGAGAAGGATGTCATGCTTGGGAGGGTGGAGAGACAGTGCAGGTCAGGAAGACCCTTGATGAGATGGATTGGTTCAGTGACTAGAGTATAGGGGGTAGGTGTGTCAGAGACAATAAGATTGGCACAGGACAGAGCAGGGTTTAGAGCTGTTGTACCTAGGGTCGCTATGAGTTGCAGGTGACTCAACAGCACAAATAACAACATAATGCCTAATTATATTTTTCTTGTAAACGTTCTTTCTTTTATCTGTTCAATGCCGTTTTTATTATCAACTCTTTTTTTTTCTCCTTGCAACCCCCAATGTCAGTCCTGCTTTATTAACAGTGATGTTGTGCAGTATTAGTCCTTTTGTGACTGAGATATTTCACTCACCATAATGTTCTCCACGGTTACCCATGTTGTGTAATGTTTTACAAGCTCATTATTTTTCAGTGTTGTGTACTATTCCATTGTGTGAGTATACCATAGTTTTTCTATTCATTCATTTGTTGATGGGCACTTGGGTTACTTCCATCTTTTTACTATTGCAAATAATGCAGTAATAAACATTGGTGTGCATATGTCTGTTTGGAAGGCAATTCTGGTTTCTTTAGGGTATATTCCCAGTAGTGGAGTGACTGGGTCAAATGATATTTCTATTTTCAAATTTTTGGCAAAATGCCAGACCAACTTCCATAGTGATTGCACCATTTTATATTCCCACAAGCATTGAATAAGGGCTCCAATCTCTCCACGACCTCAATAGCATTTGCTGTTGACTGCTCTGTTGAATTTTGCTGTTGTTGCCTGTAGATGATATCTCATAGTTGTTTTGATTTGCATCATTCTGAGAGCTATGAGTTTTGAACTTTTCTTCATGATTTTCTATCTGAATGTCTTCTTTGGTGAAGTGCCGATTCTTATCCTGATCCCATTTTGCAATTGGGTTGTTAACCTTTTTCTTATTGAGGTACTGGATTATTCTATAAATTTTAGGTAAAAGACCCTTATCAGGTAAGTCATTGCCAAATATTTTTTCCAGTCTTTGTCTTTCTTTTTTTAGCCTGTTGGAGAAGTTTTTTGAGATGGGTAGGGATTTGATTATCTGTCATCTACTTTGTTTTCTCTTGGTTGTAGGTAAGAGGGAATGTTTTTAAATTTCACATTTTGTTTCTTCTGAATCTGAGTAGTTTTAAACAATATATTAATCACTTTCCAAATTTTATTTTTTTTTCTTTCTAGTTTTCTTATTATTGACTTCCCATTTTACATTATTATGATCCAAGAATAGGCTTTGTGTTATATTTCAATGTTCTAAAATGTACTGAAGCTTGTTTTGTGGCCAAACATATGATATGTTCTTGAGAACAAACCATTTATGCAAGATATTTCAACACATCACAAAGTTTGCTTTTATCTTCATTATAACCCTATGAGATAATTGTTGTTGTTAGGTTCCATCAAGTCGATTACAACTCATAATGATCCGGTGGACAAAAGACCTGAACCAAATCCTATTCTGTGCCATTTTCCATTATCTTTGACACACTTGAACACATCATTGCAGTCACAGTGTCAGTTCATTTGTTTGTGGATCTTTCTATCTTCCACTCCTTTCTCTTTCTTAATTCTTTTTTATTTCTTGACTGTTGGTAGTGGTGGTGGTGGTGGTGTTGTGTACCGTTGAATCAGATCCAACTGGCACAGGAGGAGATTGCCCCTCCTTCTTTCCAAGCATGATGTTCCTTTCTAAGGAATAGCCTCTCTTAGCAGCATGACCATAGTATGAGACAACATTTGCTATCCTTGCCTCCAAGGAGTGCCCTGTTGGCACTTTTTCCAAGACATGTCAGTTTGTTCTTTTGGAAGTCCATGAGATTCAGTGCTCTTCTCCAATAACAGAACTCAAAGGCAACAATTATTCTGTCATCTCTATTCATTGTGCAGCGAGTGATTGAAAACATTGTGGCCTAAGTCAGGCACACTTGCCTTCAAATTGACATCGTTGCCCTTCAGTATTTTGGAAAGATCTCTGATAACAGATTTTCCCAACACAATACATCTCCAAGTCTCTTGATTACAGATGTTAAATGTAGATCCAAGCAAGATGAAATCATGGACAACTTCAATTCTTTTTCCATCTATCATGATGTTGCCTATTGGTCTAGTGGTGATGATTTGTGTTTTCTTGATGTTGAGATGTAATTCATACTGAAGGCTGTAGTCTTTGATCTTCTGCAGCAAGCATTTCAAGTTCTCCTCATTTTCAGCAAGTAAGGTTGTGTCATCTGCATAACACAGGTTGTTGATGAGTCTTTGTCTGATCTTGATGTCACATCCCTCTTCATAGAGTCCAACTTGAGAGAGAGTTTGCTCAGCATACAGAGTAAATTAGCATGGGGAAAGGATACATCTCTGATGATCTTAATCCTGTGAGACAAGAATTGTTGAATTTCTCATTTTAGAGATGAAAAAAAGATAGTAGTTTGGTGAAAATAAACAATTTTCCCAAAACCACCAAAGTATGAAGTATTGAGGCAGGATCCAATCTAAGATCTCTCTCTTCCCCCAGGATCTTTGTCAAATCATTGTAATATATAGCCATCTGGACAGATTGCAGTTTTCACATTTTTTAGTCATTTGCATGGAATACAAGTTCTTGTTTAGTAACTGATTTGAGAATGAAGGCCTTGCTATTTTATCATCAAGTCAGTTTGTAGGACCTTAGTGATTGTTATAGATTGAATTGTATGTACCTCCCCAAAAAAATATGTATTGTAAATCCTAACCTGTATACCTCTGACTGTAATCCCATGTCAGAATATGGTTTTCTATATTATGTTGATGAGGCTATTTCCCAGAAGGGTGACTTTTAAGTATACCTGCTTAGAAATATAAAACAAGTCAATTAGGCACAGAAGGAAGCAAGTAGAAATGTTTGCCCCAGGTTCACCAAGGAACTCAGGAACTGAAGCTGAAAGAGACCAAGACCTTTCTCATAAGAATCTATAGACAAAGAAACCAATTTTTAGAACAAGTATCCTAAGTTATAAGGAAATAAATTTGTTTTTTAAAGTCACTAACTTGTGGTATTTGGGTCATAGTAGAATATTGGATTTTGATATGTTGTTGTTGTTGTTGTTATGTGGCATCAGGATTGGTGGAAGAGTCATCAACAACCTGAATTATATGGATGACACAACCCTGCTTGCTGAAACTGAGGAGGACCTGACACACTTGCTGCAGAAGGTCAAGGACTGCAGCCTTCAATACCGATTGAAGCTCAACATCAAGAAAAAGATTCTCACCACTAGGCCAATTGGCAGCATCAATATGGATGGTGAAGAGATTGAGATAGTAAACAGTTTTAGTTTACTTGGCTCCACAGTTAACACTCTTGGTAACAGCAGCCAGGAAATCAAGAGATTAATTGCATTGGGGAAAGTCAGCTGTGAGGGACCTCTCAAGAGCATTCTTTGATATTATATGAAAGAAATTTAAAAATTGATATTTTTGACGTTAGTAACAGGGTTATGCTTGCTTCATAAAATTGCTTTAGGGGTATTTTTGTTGGGAAAATCTACTAACTAGAACCCTTTTTTTTAAAATTTAGGTTGTTTATTTTTCATTTCAATGAACATCTACAGAGATTTTGGGATTCCGTTCATTCATTGTTGCACCCTTCTAGAACCTTTTTAAAAGCACTAATGAAAAAAAATAAAAGCACTAATGATCAAGAATATCAGTTTAAAGATTAAGGTATTCTTTTTTTTCTATAATTATATTTTATTAATTTTCATAAACATTTACAGAGATTTTGGGTTTCCATTCATTCATTGTTGCACTATTCTCTCTACCCTCCTCCCAGTTTGTTCTTGTCCAAATGCCACAGTGCTTGTCAAAGCCAGTTCTGATTAATCTCCTTTGTCAGTGTGTCCTTTGCCATTCCCTATCACTCCTCCCTGAGAGAGACTTCACCCTGAGTCATAAGGAAAAGGGGATGGCGTATTCTCTTAGCTACTTCCTGCTGAAAAGGGACGCTGTGGGTTTCAGGGTGAAGATCTTCTCTCACTACTCTAAAGGGCCCCTTTGGAAGTAGGAAACACATAGACTATTATGGAGATTGATTTTGGAGTTTAGATGCACTCTTATTGATTGTGCTTGGCCATACATGTTCATATCCTTGAAGATGTATCATGGGGGGGTTGCAACCTAGAAGACACAAATTTGACTAACAAGTTATAAGTACATGAGTCCAAAAATTATGGAAAAGTAAAAGAAAAGATTCTTTCATTGTTTTACAAGCCCTCCCCCAGGTCCCCTCCACCATGTGGCCCTCGCTCTAGTCTCCTGTGATGACAGAAATACCTAGTTATATATCTCTTTTAAACAGTTTTCTCCCTCCTCTGTTTCAGTGCAGTATACATTATTGAACCCATCTTACTCAGTCTCTCCCCAACCCCAAGGACAGTCCCATTCTACAACAGTGGCATCATGTACTATTTGTCCTTTTGTGACTGGGATATTTCACTCAGCATAATGTTCTCCAAAGTCAACCATTTTGAATAATATTGCATGAGTTCCTTGTTTTTTAATGCAGCATAGTATTCCATTGTGCGAATATACCACAGCTTCTCTAGCCATTCGTTTGTTGATGGGCACTTATTCTTAATTGAAGCCATGAGACTTTGAATTGCTTCATAAATATATGAAAGTTGAACAAGTTATACGAATGATACAAGAAGAATTCGTGTGTTTGAATGGATGTGTAAGCAGAGAGTAGTGAATATATTGCGGATGGCCAAAACAACAAATAAAACTGTCTTGGAAGAAATGCAGCTAGGGTGGTCTTTAGAGGCCAGGACGGTGAAACTTCCATTCACATACTAGAACATGTTATCAAGAGGGATCAGTCCTTGGAGAAAAAGACATTTTGCTTGAAAAAATAAGAGTCTACAAAGAAGAGAAAGACCTTCAGTAAGATGGATTGACATAGTGACTGATTTGTAAGGGTTGCACAGAATCTGGCCAAGTTCCAACTCATTGTTCTTAGGGTCACTGTGAGCTGAGGTCAACTTAACAGCATCTAACAATGAGAAACGAACTTCAGCTCTTTGCACATTTCCCTAGAATACTTCCTTTTGAGCCATTCTTTGACATTTTCTTTCTGTTCAACTATTTTACTTCATTTCTCCCCCATTTGTTTAAGCTACTCTCACTCAGAAATAAAGACCTTGAATTAGAAAACTATACTGAAAGGGAAGAATACAGTGTTTTTTAAGCTATAAAAGAAACATTTCCAGCTTCAAACTGTTAAGTGAAATGATCCTATTGTCAAAATATTGCATGGCACAGGGATCATCAAAAGGAAGAAGGGGTTTTCAGAGGTAGTAAACTGCATGGGAAGAGAACATTTGGTGGATTTGAACTGCATACCTTTGCCTTGGCAGTGCAGTTCCTTACCATCAGGATCAGAGGAAAACTCATCAATAATCTATATTATTCCCTTGCTTGCTAAAAGGGGGGAGGACTTGAGGGTTTTACTGCAGAATATCAATACTATAGCCTTCAATATGAATTGTATCTCAATGCCAAGAAAACAAAACTTCTCACTGCTGGACTGATAGACAACATCGTGATAGATGGAGAATAGATGGAAATTGTCAATGACTTCATCTTGCTTGGATTCACAATCAACACATTTGGCACCAGCAATCAGATCAGGAGATGTATTATCTTGGGAAAGTCTACTGTCAAAGAGTCCTCCAAATTATTGAGGAGCAATGGTGTCAGTTTGAACACTAAGATGTGCCTGATTCAGGCACTTTTTGATCACTTGCTATGCATCTGAGAGCTAGATAACAAATAAGGATGACGGAAGAATTGATGATGTTGAGTTGTGGTATTAAAGAAGTTAGAGACTATGTAGTCAGAGTGCTTAGTGGGGGCAAAGATGATAAAGTTTTGTCTCACATGCTTTGGGCATGTTGGTAGGAAAGGCTAGTCCTTGGAGAGGGATGACATACTTGAAAAGGTAGAGGATAGGCAAAAGAGAGGAAGACCCTTAATGAGATGGATTGACACAGTGATTGCAGTAAAGGGCTTGAGTATGTCAGAGATTGAGGATGGCACAGGTAGGCCAGGTTTCAGGTCTGTTGTTCATAGAGTTGCTATGAGTCATGCTTAACAGCATGTAACAACAGCAAGAAAGCCACTAGATTTCACTACAAGTAGAAGGTATGTATGGGAGGACTGCTATCTTGAACCTGTCACATGCCCCAACCAGAAGCACCCATCTTCAAGGTGTCCCATGATCATGTCCATCTGATGTCTGAGGGAGCTGCTATTCTGAACTTGTCAAATGGCCATCTTGGGCACAGCGTCTAAGGCCCACAAGTTGTGAATAGGAGTTGCCATCTTGGAACTGTCACATGGCCCTACCAGAAAACAGCCATCTTGGGCATGTTCCATGTTATCTATGTGGTGAGTATGGGAGCTGCCATCTTGCTTTCACACACTCTCAGCTAAATTAATCCCTTTCCTTAATCTTGTTCTCTTGTTGTTGTGTGTCTGTGAGTCAGAACCAACTCATCACTGACCCTCCAGCAGGTTTTCAGAGACAGGTAAATTGCATGGAGGCAATTGTCCATCTTCTTCCCATGTAGCAGTTTGAAGATTTGAACCTCACACCTTTGGGATTGCGGTGCAACTTCTTACCACTAAGCCAACTGAAAACTCCATTTTCTAAACAAATTCTCCCTTTCTGTTAGCACAAAAATTGATACGTGCTCAACTTGAAAAGAATGGAACCCTATTCTGCTTTCCTACTCAGCAAGATGAAGAACCCAAACCAACTACCCACTGCAGAGCAACCTGGCCACACACTTCAAAAAGACCTATACTAAAAAGCATGTGAAAAGAGAGGCGGTAAAAAGGAACAGAATGCTTCTTCCCATGTGTGGTAGGAAAACAGATAAAAATATCATACTCTAATCCTTTTCTACTCCCATCTATCACAAAACCCAAACAGACATTTTCTCACTCACCAACCAGCTAGATTCTTTCTTTTTTTATTCCTCGCTTTTAAGGCTGTGAGATACACACATCAAAACTTTGATCTACTATTTAAAAACGCTCAAGTCACACTTGCAATGCATCCTCATTTTCACCCTCATAGGCTGAGGCAATCTTTTTGTTTGGTTGGTTGGGTTTTGTTTTTTTCTCTAAGGGGCTCTGAGAAATGATAAAGGCTATGCCTCCCCAGAAGAAGTTCTTTTGTTCTTTCTTTCTCTTTCTCCCTCTCTTTCACTCTCTCTCCCTCTCCTCTCTTTCTCTCTCTCTCTCTCTCACTTTTTCTCTCCCTCTCTCTCTCTCACACACACACATATACACACAGAGCCAAGTTGTACAATTGCAGATTCTGACTGCAAACTCCAGGTTGTGAAATTCTGGAGAGGAGAGGGAGTGCTAAGAGGTTGACTCTGCTTGAATGATCCTGATGTGTCCCCATCAAAGACAGATGTCACCTAGAGATTGTCACTGGAGATTGACCAGTCTGTCCCTGGAGATATGTGGGCTCTGGGGTGGGCTCTCATTTTGATTTCCTGTACTGCTCTGGCTGTGTTTTCAGATCTCTTGGTTTCTGGGGCAGAAGACAAGTCAGTTCATTTATTGCTGATGAGAAAGAAAAAGGTGCAGCTGCTGTTCCAGGAAGCCACATGCCCTGGCGGTTCCACTTCTATTATTCCACAAGAGACTTGAAAACAAGGACTCAAACAGAGAGATGAACACCGGCAATCATCGCAGACTTATTCACAATAGCCAAAAGGCAGAAACAATCCGAATGTCCATCAGCAGATGTATACATAAACAAAATGCGTTACATCCAAATATAGGAATATTACTCAACCACAAAGAGAAGCACTGTCCTGATAGGTGCCACACCCTGGAGAAAACCATGATGCCAAGTGAAAGAAATCAGACCAAAAAAGGACAAATACATCCCTATCTTTATGAAACATTAAAATTGGGCAAATGCGTAGAGGTCAAATTCTCCTAGTGGTTACTAGGGGTTGCTGTTGTTGCTAGGTACCCTCAAGTCAAGCACAACTCATAGTGACCCTATGAACAATAGACCCAAACCCTGTTCTATCCTGTGCCATTCTCCTCATCTCTGACACACTTTAGCCCATTGTTACAGTCACCCTATCAATCCGTCTTGTTCCTCTCTTTCACTGGGGGTGGGGTGAGGTGAGGCTTCCTCTCTTTCACTGACTCTCCACCTTTCCAAGCATGATGTCCTCTTCCAAGGAATAGCCTCTCTTAATGTGCCCAAAGTATGAGAGACAAAGCTTCACTGTCTTTGTCTCCAAGGAACACTCTGGTTGCACTTTCTCCAAGATATATCTGTTTGTTCTTTTGGTAGTCCACAGGGTATTCAGCACTGTTCTCCAACACCACCCCTCAAAGGCATCAATTCTTCTAGCATCCTTATTCATTGTCCAGCTCTCAGATATTTATCAAGTGATTGAAAATATCATGGTCTGAATCAGGTGCATCTTAATCTTCACACTGACAGAATTGCTCTTTAGTATTTTTAGAGAATCCCTGACAGTGGACTTGCCCAGTACGATGTGCCTCCTGATCTCCTGATCAATGTGACTATTGATACCAAGGGTGTGGATTCTTGATACAAGTAAGATAAAATCATTGGCAATTTCAATCTTTTCTGCGTCTATCACAATGCTAGTGGCCCAGTGGTGAGGACCTTTGTTCATTTTTAATTAAGATTTTAATGAAAGTTTATCGAGAACTTGGATTTCCATTCATTCATTGTTACATTTTTCTCCGTGCCCCTTCTCCCCCCAAACCCTAGTTTGCTTTTCTGTTTGTAAAAAAAAAATTTCGTCATTATACAGTCGCCCTCCCCACTCCAGTCCACTTTACTATGCAGCTCTTATTCTGAACTCTTTTGTCATTCCAATAATACGTAATCATGTATTCCTTTTATACAGTTCTTTCCCTCATCAGTTTCAATGTCATGTACATTATTTATCCCATCTTTTCTTAGTTTCCTCCCAACCCCAATGTCAGCCCTGTTTTATAACTGTGACATTATGCAGTATTTGTCCTTTTGTGACTGAGATATTTCACTCAGCATAATGTTCTCCATGGTCATCCATTTTGTATACTAGTTCATGACATACTTGTTTTTCAGTGTTGCATAGTATTCCATTGTGTGACTATACCACAGCTTCTCTATCCATTCATTTGTTGATGGGTACTTGGGTTGTTTCAAAGTCTGTGCTATTGTGAACAAAGCAGCAATAAACACGAGTGTGCATATATCTGCTTGGATGGCAGTTCTGGATTCTTGAGGGTATGTTCCCAGTAGTGGAATTGCTGGTTCAAATGGTATTTCTACTTGCAACTTTTTGAGAAAATGCCATACTGCCTTCCAGAGTGTTTGCACCTTTTTTCTTTCCCGTCAACAGTGAAAACAGGGTTCCAGTTTCTCCATAATCTCACCAACATTTGTTGTTTGCTGTTCTGTTGAACTTTGCTATTGTTACTGGAGGGAGATGATATCTCATGATTGTTTTTATTTGCATCTCTCTTAGAGCTAGAGATTTTGAACATTTCTTCATTTATTTTTTTGCCATCTGAATGTATTCTTTGGTGACTGTTTGTTCATATCCTGTGCCCATTTTGCAAGTGGGTTGTTTACCTTTATCTTGTTGTGATGCTTGAGTATTCTATTAATTCTAGATATAAGTCCCTTATCAGATATGTCATTACCAAATATTTTGTTCCCAGTCTGTGGCTTTCCCTTTTTACCCTGTTGGTGAAGTTTCTGAATGTGCATAGAGATTTGATTCTTAGAAAGTCCCATTCATCTATTTTATCCTCTCCTGGTTGTAGGTTTTTCAGGATGCATGGAAGACTGTTCATGTTGTGGATTAGGGCTTCTAGGGTTCTTTCAAGCTTTTCTCTAATGAAGTGTATAGTCTTTGCTTTTAGTCCTAGGTCCTTGATTCACTTTGAGTTTCTTTTTGTGTATGGTGTGAGGTATGGGTCTTGCTTGATTTTTCTGCAGATAGCTTTCCAATGTTGTCAACACCATTTGTTAAAAAGGCTATTTCCCCACTTAACTGATTTCATCTTCTTGTCAAAAATCAGTTGACCATAGGTAGATGGGCTGATTTCTGAGTTCTCAATTCTATTCCATTGATCTATGTGTCTGTCATTGTACCAATACTACTCTGTTTTGACCACCATGACAGTGTAGTAGGATTTGAAATGAAGGAATGAGATGTCTCCTATCTTGTTTCTCTTTTTAAGGAATGCTTTACTTATCTAGGGTCTTTTTCCATTCCAGATGAAATTGGAGATTGCCTTTTCCATCTCATTGAAGAATGTGATTGGTATTTGTATTGGGTATTTGTATTGAACATGTAAATTGCCTTTGGTAGTATTGTCATTTTCACAACATTTTGTCTTCCTATCCATGGGCAAGGTATATACTTCCATTTCTCCATGTCTCTTTTTGTTTCTTGTGGTAATGTTTGGTAATTTTCTTTAAATAGACCCTTTGTGCTTCTGGTTAGATTTTCTCCCAAGTATTTAACCTTGTGATTAGCTATTGTGAAGGGTATTGTTTTTCTTAGCTCCAACTCTGTATTCTCTTTGTCACTGTAGAGAAATCCAATTGATTTTTTGCTTCTTTTTTATTATCATTTTTAATTTTAATAAAAGTTTACAGAGATTTTGGATTTCCATTCATTCATTGTTGCACTTTTCTCCCTGCCCACTCCTCCCCTCAAGTTCATTCTTCTCTTTGAAAAGTAAAAGAAAAATCTTGTTCCTGCCACTTTGCTGAATTGGTCAACTATGTCCAGCAGTTTTCTTGCAGAGCTTTTAGGGCTTTCTAAGTATACTATCATATCATCTGCATAGAGAGATAATTTTACCTCCTCTTTGCCAATTTGGATACTTCTTATTTCCTTCTCTTGTCTTATTGCTATTTCTAAGACTTCCAATACAATATTGAATAGGAGAGGTGATAGTGGACATCTTTGCCTAGTTCCTGTTCTCAAAGGGAATGCCTTTAATCTCTGTCCTTTGAGAAAAAATGTTGGCCCTGGGATTTGTGTATATAGAGTTTACTATGTTGAGGAAATTCCCTTCTATTCTAATTTTGTTGAGTGCTTTAATCAGGAAAGGATGTTGGATTTTCTTAAGAGCCTTTTCTACATCAATTTGTAGGATCATGTGGTTCTTGTTCTTTGCTTTGTTAATGGTATTAATTACAATGACTGTTTTTCTTTTATTGAATGATCCTTGTATACCTGTTATGAATCCAACTTGGTGATGGTGAGTTACGTTTTGATATATCATTGGATTCTATTGGCCAGGATTTTATTCAGGATTTTTGCATCTATGTTCATGAGAGAGATTGGTCTATAGTTTTCTGTTTTGGGGGTGTGTTTACCTGGTTTTGGTATTAAGGGTATGTTTACTTCATAGAATGAGTCTGGGAGAATTCCATCTTTTTCTATTTTCTGAAATAGTTTATGTAGAATCAGTGACAATTTTTCCCCCCTGAAGGTTTGATAAACTTCACTTTTAAAACCATCTGGTCCAGGGATTTTTTTTTTGGCTAGAAGTTCTTTTATTATCACTTCAATATCTTTTTTTTGTAATAGGTCTGTTTAGGTGTTCAATTTTGGTTTGTGTCATTTTAGGTAGTTTCTGAATTTCTAAGTATTTGTCCATTTCCTCTAGGTTTTCATATTTGTTGGAGTATAGTATTTAATAATATTCCACTCTTAACCATTTTATTTTAGTTGGTTCCACTCTGACATTTCCTGTTCAATTCTTATTCAGATTATTTGTGTCTTTCCCTTCTTTTCTTTTGTCAGTTTTGCTAGTGTTTTGTCAATTTTATTGGCCTTTTCAAAGGACCAACTTCTGTTTCTGTTGATGGTTTCAATTGTTTTTCTGTTTTCTATTTCACTTATTTCGGCCCGGAATTTTATAATTTCAGTATTTTTTTGAAGGGTGTCAATTTTTCTTGCTTTTCTTTTTCAATTTGTTGGAGATGTTGGGTTAGAGTCAATAGTCATTTTTTCTATCTTTTGGTGTATTTGCTTATTGCTATAAATTGACTTCTGATTACTGATTATTGTTTCCCAGAAGTTTTTCTAAGTTGTGTTTTCGTTCCCATTTGTTTCAAGCAACTTTTTCATTTCATTTTTTATTCCTTCTAGTACCAAATCATGTTCAAGCAAAGTATTATTCAGCCTCCAAATGTATGTTTTTCCTCCTTTATTGTCTTGTTATTAGAAGATGCTTTGTATTATTTCTATGTTTTTTTAATTTATTGATGCTTGCCTTGTGACCTAAAATGTGATATATTTTGGATGATGTTCCATGCACATTGGAGAAGAATACTGTGCTTGGGGGGGGGTGCATTAGCCTATAAATATCTATAAGATAGAGTTGCTTTATTGTGTGGTTTAATTCTTCAGCATCTTTGTTGAGTTTCTTTCTGGTATTTCTATTTTTTCTTGAGACTGATGTATTGAAGTCTCGAACTACTCTAGTAGTGTTGTCTATTTCTTTTTTTCAGTTATGTTAATGTTTGGTTTATATATTTCACAGCTCTATCATTGTTTTTGTTCAGACATTCCTCTAGGTAGTATAGCCCTGGTGTACAAGTTGCCATACAGTGATAACTTGTGGTTACTGTGAAGCTGAACACTGTGACACTTATGTGTCAAATGTGTTAATGGTTGGTCGCCCAATGCAGACAGAGGGTGGGGTGGAGCTCCCCAATTAAAATAAGCTTGGAAGGAGGAATGGCACTCACTTCTGTAATAGCTTGCCTCCGGAAACCCTATGAACCTGGAGAGGGAATGAACGACACCCAAGCATTGAGGACTCTCCTTCATAGGGTTGTTATGAGTTGCCTGCGACTTGACAGCACTTAACAACAACAACATCACTTGATGCATAGATATTTATTATTGTTGTAGTCTCTTGTTCTAGTGATCCTTTAAGCATCATGTAATGACCTTCCTTGTCTTTTGTGATGATTTTTGCATTGAAATTTATTTTATTAGACATAAATATAGCTAATTCTGCTTTTTTTTCTGTTCGCTATTTGTTTGGTATATTTTGTCCCACCCTTTTATTTTATTTTTAGTCTTTCTTTATCTTCACTTTTCAGGTGTGTCTATTATAGACAACATATTATTGAATTTTGCTTTTTCGTTCAATCTGCTATTCTTTTTCTCTTCAGTAGTGCATTTAAACAATTCACATTCAGTGTGATTATTGAGAGGCAAGGTTTTATTGCTATCATTTTGTTTGGTTCTTTTTGGTGTTGTTATTAGTTACTGTGCTCCATCCTGCTTTCTGTCTCACCTCTGTAAGTAAGAAAGAGGTCTCTCAGTGTTTCCTGCAAAGTGGGTCCTATTTTTACAAACTCCCTTAGGTTCTGTTTTTCTGAGACTATCTTGATCTCTCCTCCATATTTGACGGGCAATTTTGGTGGGTACTATACTCTTGGTTGACATTTGTGTTCTTTGAGAGTTCAATATCTGTCATTCCACTGTCTTTTTGCTCACATGGTTTCTGCAGAGAAATCAGAACTGACTCTTATCTGCTCTCCCTTATAAGTTACTCTTTGTTTCTCCCTCGCTGCTTTCAGAATTCTCTCCTTATCTTTGGCTGTGGCAAATTTGACTGTGATTTGCCTTGGTGTTTTTCTTTTGGGGTCTGTTCTATATAGTTCTCACTCAGCTTTTTAAATACATATTCTTTCATTCTTCATTATGCCTGGGAAGTTTTCTTCTAGTAATTTTTCTGTAACTTTTTTGGCACCTTTACTTGCTTCTTTCTATTCTAGGATTCCAATGATGCACATGCTATTTTTCTTGATGGTGTTCCACATTATTCTTATGTTTTCTTCTTTTTCCTTCCTTTTTGATTCTACTTTTTTTCTAGCAGATCAATATTGACAATTTTATCTTCTATTTCATTGGTTCTGTATTCCATCTCTTCCACTCTGTTCATGTGTCCCTTCATCATGTTGACAACATCTGAAACATTGGAGCTCATATTTTGGATTGTGGTTTCTTGTTTTTCCAGAGCCTCTAATGACTCATTTCTTTTATTTGCATTATTTTGGATTGTTTTTTTAATCTCCTCCTGGTTTTTGCTTGCAGTGTCCTGTAATTCTTCAAGTTTGTTTTTCACCTATTGAAAAGACTCAATCATTTTTCTTTTAAATTCTGTGTCAGAATATTTTATCAGACTTTCTTGCTTCAGGAAATCCATCGATACTGTGTCACTTTTTGGTGTTGACATCTTGCTTTGGGCTTGAGTAGGTTTAGTAGCCTGCTTTCTACATAACATTGCTGTAGTAGAGTTTTTCATACCTGAGGCAATAGCAAGTACTTGATCTGAAGTCACTGCTCCAGAAGTGGGTGGTGCAGCTACCCTACCTAGATTTCTCTCTGTTTTCTGACTCAAGGGAAGATCTACTTCAGATCTGTAGAGAAAAGTCCTGTGTAAGCAGTCTCCTCTGTCAGGAAACTGCCACAGTTAGGCCAGCCCAAGGTGCTCTGGACTACAGGCAATTAATGGACTGGACATGAGGAGGCAGAAGGCAGAGCATTGAGACCTGATTGGAAAACCAGGAAACTTTGATTTTTCCCTTCAAGGATGAGCTCCAGCAGTCTCACTCCCTTCTGAATAAGCTTAAGAGGTCTCATGTGATCCAGCCAAAGAGCAGTGATCCCCCCAATATTCCTCACTCAAATTCCAGCATCGCTCCCAGCACATGTCACTAGCTCCAAATGTGGGGTCGCTAGCTCCTGGCATGTCACATCAGCCATAGCATCTCCTAACACATAACATCAGCAGCAGTGTCTCCAAGCATGTGTCATCAGCAGTGGCCAAATTAAATGTTTTCATCTACCCTGATAATGATGGGAAATCTGTCCTCTCAAATTATCCTAGATTTTGGCATTAAAAAATGTTACAGTAGGAGCAATGTCCTAATTAGCTTTCCTAACTCAAGCTAAACAAATAATCCAGACAGAATAGACTAGAGGAGGGAATGATGTCCAAGCTACTAAGTATTCAATAATTTTAGTGGCCCTAGGCAGAACAGACTTTAGTGCACAGAGCACTAGGCCAAGAAAAAAGACAATGATGCTGAAGTAAAGGTAAAAAGTAAAGATAAATTTATTATAAAGGATATATCTCTAAAGGGACAAGCTCATCCTCCCCAGAAAGAAAATAATTGAGGAGAGCAGCTACTTAGTCAACTGAGTGGAAAAGATCTGCATCATTGGTATTCCAGAGAAAAGTGATATTAGCAAATGTGGCAATCATTGAACAATATGATATACTATTTCATTATATAATAATATATAAAAAATTAATTATATACAATTAAAATGTTGTTGTTGTTGTTGTTGTTGTTGTTATGTGCCATTGAGTCTCCTGCAACCCATAGTGACCCTATGTAAAACAACTCTGAACCCTGCTCTGTGCTGAGCCAGTCTCATTAATTCTGACACACCAACCCCTATTTTCCCAGTTACTGTATCAACTGATCTCATCTGGGGTCTTCCTCTCCTGCTCTGTCCCTCTACCTTTCCAAGCATGAAATCCTTCCCCAAGGACCAGTCTCTTCTGGTCACATTCCCAAAGTCTGTGAGATGGAGCTTCAAAATTCTAGCCTCCAAGGAAAAACATGGTTTTACCCTCTCCAAGGCAGACCTCTTTGTTTTCTTGGCAGTCCATATGTTCAAGACTTTTCTCCAGCACCACAACTTGAAGGCATTGTTTCTTCTTCTGTTATCCTTAGTTACTGTGGAGCTCTCTGAAGCATAACAAGTAATTACCAAGACCATGGCCTGTATTAGGTGCACCTTAGTCTCTAGACCGATATCATTGCTTTTCAGCACTCTGGAGAGGTCCCTGACAGGAGATTTTCCCAGTGAAATTCATATTTGATTTCCTTACTGCTGGTGTTAAGAATGTTGATTGTGGAGTCAAGCAAGCAGTAGTTGATAACAACTTCAACCTCTTCTCCGTCTATCATGGTGCTGTCAATTTGCCCAGTGGTGAGAATCTTAGTCTTCTTGATGTTAAGCTTCAATCTGTATTGAAGACTACTGTCTTTGACCTTCTGCAGCAAATGCTTCAGGTCTTCTTCAGTTTCAGCAAGCAAGATTGTATCATCTGCATAACATAGGTTAAAATTATAGTGAAAATGATTGAATAATGTTTGCAGCAATAAAACAACAGAAATTTGACAGAAATCTAAGATTCAAAAGAAGATTTGGAATGAGGGATGATGGATCCCTTTTATAGGCCAAGAATAGCAGAAAGATATTAACCTGGGTTTTCAATTGATTATGCACAGGCCTTAGACTATTTGGATAATAACAGCTTGTTAATAACATTGAGAAGAATAAAAATACCAGAATAGTTTATTATATTCATGCAGAACCTGTACATAGATCAAAAACTAGCTGATCAAATAGAATGAGAGTTTAAAACTAGGAAAAGTACATCAGGGTAGTATAATTTCACCATACTTACTCAATCTATATGCTAAACAGAAAATAAAAGAAGCTGGACATTATAAACATGTGGCATGAGTACTAAGAAGCCAAAGCAAAAAGAAAAAATCAAAGAGCTGAACAGAAAATTTCAAAAGGCAGCTCGAGATGACAAAGCAAAATACTATAATGAAATGTACAAGAGCTGGAGTCAGAAAATCAAAAGGGCCAAACTTGCTCAACGTTCCTTAAGCTGGAGGAGTTGAAAAACAAATTCAAGCCACAGGTGGTAATACTTAAGTATACTTTGGTAGAGTGTTAAATGATGCAAGAAGCATTAGTCACTGCATCAGAAAGAATTGGATGACACAGAAGAATTGCATGAAATAACATATGATCAAGAGCCTTTGGTGATGAAGGAGGAAGTTCAAGTTGCTCTGAAAGAAATGGCAAAAAACAAGGCTCCAGGAGTTGATGGCATACCAACTGACATATTTCAACAAACAGACACCGCCCTGGATGTGCTCACTAAGTCGTGCCATTAAATCTGGAAAACAACAGCTGGCCAACTGACTGGAAAAGATCTATATTTTTTTTTTCCCATTCCAAAGAAAGATGACCCAATAGAGTGCGGAAATTATTGAAATAATATCATTAATATCACATGCAACTAAGATTCTGCTGAAAATTATCCCAAAATGACTGGAACAACACGTCAACAGAGAATTGCCAGATGTGCAGGCTGGATTTAGAAGAGGTTGTGGTACTAGGGTTATTATAGCTAATGTTAGATGGATCTTGGCAGAAAGCAGAGAGTACTAGAGGAATGTCTATCTGTGCTTCATTGACTATGCAAAGGCTTTTGACTGTGTGGACCACAAGTTATGGCTGACTCTGAGAAGAATGGAAGACCCTCTATGAGGGGGATTGATTCAGTGGCTGGGGTAATCAGGATGGGTGTGTCAGAGGCAATGAGATTGGCACAGAATAGAGCAGGGTTTAGGGCTGTTGTACATAGGGTCGCTATGAGTCGCAAATGACTCGATGGCACATAACAACAACAACAACAACGTGAAACCTATATTTGGACCTAGAGGTAGTCATCAGAACAGAGCAAGGAGACACTACATGGTTCAAAATCAGGAAGGGGGTCCATCAGGGATGTATTCTGTCTCCATACCTTTTCAGTCTGTGTGCAGAACAGATCATCTGAGATGCTGGGCTGTACGAGGAGGAATGTGGCATCAGGATTGGTGGAAGAGTTATCAACAACCTGCATTATGCAGATGGCACAACCATGCTTGCTGAATCTTGCTGCAGAAGGTCAAGTACTGCAGCTTTCAATACGGATTGAAGCTCAACATCAAGAAAACAAAGATTCTCACCACTGGGCCAATTGGCAGCATCAGTATGGGTAGTCAAGAGATTGAGATAGTTAACAGTTTTAGTTTGCTTGGCTCCACAGTCAATACTCTTGGTACCAGCAGCCAGGAAATCAAAAGATGAATTGCATTGGGAAAGCCAGCTGTCAGGGACCTCCCAATGATACTAAAGAACAACGACATCAGGCTGGAGACTACGGTGTGCCTGATCCAGGCTATAGTCTTTGCAATTACGTGCTATGCATCGGAGAGTTGGACAGTGAATAAGGATGATAGAAAGAGAATTGATGCCTTTGAGCTGTGGTGCTGGAGAAGAGTG
>NW_006399755.1:33642527-33643033 GCF_000299155.1 Elephantulus edwardii | reverse complement strand
CTATTTCAGAAGCGAATGCCACTCCTGCTTCCAAGCCTGTTTTAATCGGGGAGCTCCACCAAACACTGTCCTGGCATTAGCTATTGGTGCATAAATTTTGATAATAATTTTATTGACAGGTCTTTCTTGTAGGTATATGAATAGTATCCATGTCACTCTCAGCATTGTACATCAGAATGGATTTTGAAATGGTCTTTTTCACTTTAGAAGCAGTTTCATTCTTCTTTAATTTTTCATTCCCAGTATAATAGATCATATAATATTCCGATTCACAGTGCCCAGTGTCAGTCAATTCAATCTGCTAATGCCTAGAATATCAATCTTGACATGTTCCATTTTCTTTTTTTACAATTTCCAGTTTTCCTAGATTCATATTTCATGCACTCCTGTGTTTCAATTATTAATGGATATTTGTAGCTGTTTCTTTTCATTATGACTGCTTCGTCCTTAGGTCACTACCTCTAGTACTATATCCAACAATATTCCTCTATTTTTCATAGGGTTTT
>NW_006399755.1:33638489-33642427 GCF_000299155.1 Elephantulus edwardii | reverse complement strand
TGAAGCCTGAATGCTCCTTGGAGTCAAGGATTCTGAAGCTTCGTCTGACATACTTTGGGCATGTTGCAAGGAGGGTCCTTGGAGAGGGACATCATGTTTGGCAGGGTGCAGGGACGGCAAAGGAGAGGAAGACCCTCGATGAGATGGATCAATTCTGTGACTGGGATGGTGAGAGTGAGTGTGTCAGAGACGGTGAGTTTGGAACAGGATAGATCAGGGTTTAGGGCTCTTGTACATAGGGTTGCTATGAGTAGCAAATGACTCAACGGCACATAACAACAACATAAGCATTGGGGGGGCATTCATCAACAACCTGGGATATGTAGGTGGCACAACCTTGTTTATTGCAAACAAAGATGACTTGATGCACTTCTGATAAAAATTAAAGGATCCAGTCTTTGGTATAATTTACACATTGACATAAAGAACACAGAGCCCTCACAACTGGTTTAATAAATAGCATCGTGCTAAATGGGGAAACAAATGAAGTTGTGGAGAATTTAATTAATCTCGATTCATAATCAACACCCATGGAAGCTGCAGTTAGGAAATCATCTAATATATTGCACCAAACAAATCTATTGTCAATTACTTCTTTAAAGTGCTAAACAGAACAGTGCTCAAAGGCATATTAAACATGTCATAGACTGCCAGAAGAATGAACAAATCTGAAGTAGAAAAAATATAGCCAGAATGCTCCCTGGAAGCACGGGTAGTGAGACTTTCTCTCAAATATTTTGATCATGTTATCACATAGTTTCTGGAGGGCATTGTGCTTAGTAAAGTAGAGGGTTGGTGAAAAAGACGAGGCCCCTCAGTAAGTGGGTTGATACAGTGGCTGCACTTATGGACTGAAACACAGCAGAAATTGCGAAGATGTCCCGTTTTGTTGTACATGGGATTTCTTTGAGTTAGGACTGACTTGAAGGCACCTCAAAACAACAACGAAGAGAAATTAAGACATGGGGAAGATTCTCTAAACTTCACTGGCATTTAGGCTGTCGGCATGCATTTCCCTGGATTGTTTGGGCCTTGGGCTTGGCCAGTGCCTCAAGCATGTAGCAGGGGAGCTTTCAACAAGCCTCTGACATTTGACATTTTTCCTGGCAGGCAGCCAAGAGAACTGACTATTTCTCTGTTTTCTTTTACTTTCATACTTAACATTTTCCTCTCAAAATAAACAAAAAGGAACTCTGAGCTTTTACAAGTGGACATGCATTTTAAAAAGTTGATTGTGAAGCAAATTTTATAGCTGAAGGGGGCAGTGCAGGCGGGAAGGAAAAAAACAGGATCCTCAAAAATATTAACAGAATTCAGAATCCTATTGAATTAGAAAGGTATTGTCTAATTTTAAAAGCTCCTTAAATTCCTCAAAAGAGAGGATTTCTCTAAGTATAAATACACAGTCAGGCACCTTTTAATGAGCTGTGGAAGATCCCTAAGGTTATTTATTTTTATTGCTGTCCCCATCTTCAACATTTCCTTTTAGTGAATATTTACCACTGCCTTCTCTTTCCTAACATTTCATTCCTAAACCTGCTGAAAGTAGTATGGCTTGTTTATGCTTAGACCCTTTCTCTTCCTTCCTCCACTCATTTAGAAAATGTGCTGGCAACTATTCACAAACCATTGCTTGGACTACTTGGCTTGGTGCCCTTCTACAAAGGGAAAACCTTTTGATTGTTCCTAGGGTGTCTCACTCACAGAAACTCACTGAAAATGTTTAATTTATTAACTCCAAAGATGCCTAACAGATTCTCTAATTATTGATTCCCTACTTAACAGTTGCAGAAACTGAAGTTTAGAGATGTTAGGAAACTTGCCCCAGGTTACAATGGTGGTTTTATGGAGAGAGAGCTTTATTCCAGAACAAAGAAAAGATAGTCAGGTTTGCACAGTTCAGGATCAAGACCAGGTTCTGTCACCTTCCAGCATGAGCTTTAATTTGTAATTCTCGCTGCCAAGGATGACTCTGGCTACACTTCATCCAAGATATACCTGTTTGTTCTTTTGGTAGTCCATGGGCTATTCAGCAATTTTCTCCAACACCACAGCTTAAAGACATCAATTCTTCTGCTGTCATCCTTATTTATTATTCAGTTCTCATATGTATATATTAATGAGATATTAATGGAATTGTTCTATAGTTTCCAAGTTCTGTTAGATCACTGTTCTTGGGAATGGGAACAAATATGGACCTCTTCCAAACCGTTGGACAGACAGCTGTACTCCAAATTTCCTGGCATAGACTGGTGAGCACATCCAAGGCTGCTTCTGTTAATTGAAACAAGGCAATTTGTACCCCATCAATTCCTGTGGCCTTATTTGGCCAATGTCTTCAATGCACCTTCAACTTCGTCCTTCATTATCATTGGCTCCTGCTCATACGGTACTTCCTGAAATTTTTCAGTGTCAGTCGTAATTTATTAGAACCATATAGTCGACAAAAGCCTTCACATAGTCAATAAAACACATATAGAAATCTTTCTGGTATTCTTTGCTTTCAGCCAGGATCCATCTGACATCAGCAGTGATATCCCTTATGCCACAGCTTCTTATAAATCTAGCTTGAGTTTCTGGTTTTTCTCTGTCTATCTATACTGTTCTATCCATTTTTAATAATATTCAGCAAGACTTTAATTTTGTGTGATATTCATGATCTTGTTCAGTAATTTCTGCATTATATCACATTTTAAGGAAGTAGGAACAAATACGGATTTCTTCCAGTAGGTTAGCCTGGTATCTGTCCTTCAAATTTCCTGGCATAGCTTGGTGAGCATGTCTACAACTGCATCTATTTGTTGAAACATGTCAATTGATATTCCATTAATTCCTACGGCCTTGTTCTATTGTTTGTTTTGTTGTGTTTTTCCTAATGCCTACAATGCCATGTGAATTTCTTCTTCTACCACCATTAGTTCTTGATCATACTACGTCCTGAAATAGTTCTGTGTCCACCAATTATTTTTGGTACAATGAATCACTGTATTTCTTCCATCTTCTTTTGATGCTTCCTTGATCATTCAGGATTTTGTCCAATGATGTCCTTCAGTATTGCAACTTGAGGCTGGAATATGATTTTCATTTCTTTCAGTTTGGTAAATGGCAAGCAATTTCTTCCCCTTTGTTTTCCAGCTCCAGCTCTTCACTGCATTTCCTTCAAAATATTTTGCTTTATCCTCTCCAGTTGCCATTTGAAAGTGTCTATTTGTCTCTTTGACTTTGGCAGTTCTCTTTGTTTTGGCTTCTCAACATTCTAGGGCAATTTTCAGAGTCTCTTCTGGCATCCATTTTAGTATTTTCTTTCTCCCTTGTCTTTGAAATGACCTTTTGTTTTCTTTGTGGAGGATACCCTAATATCATCCCACAATTCATCTGGTCTTTGATAAATAGGGCTCAATGCCTCAAACCTACCCTTGAGATTATATTTTAAGTTCAGATTGAATAGACTCAAGATAGTATTTTGATTCTTGTGAATTTGTTTTCATTTTTTCAGCTTCAGTTTGAAATTTCACATAAGTAATTAATGATACATTCCACAGTCAGCACCTGGCCTGGTTTCACTGCTGACACTGAGCTTCTCCAACAATTTTTCCACAGAGGTATTCAATCTGATTCCTGTGTAGTCTGTCAAGTGAGTTCCATGTATAGAGTTCCCATTGCTGTTTTTTCAAAGAATATATTTGTGCTGAATAGATGACTGACTGTACAAGTTACAATCATTCAAACTCTAGTCTCACTTCTGTCACCACATCCCTAATTTCTGACAAGTCCCTCTTCTTTGTTTCCAACTTCTGTATTCCAGTCACCAATTATCATTTATGAATCTATATTGCATGCTAGGTCAATTCCCAATGATAAGATGATGTTGTTATGTTGTTGTTATGTGCCGTCGAGTCATTTCCGACTCATAGCGACCCTATGCACAACAGCTCTAA
>NW_006399755.1:33632130-33634674 GCF_000299155.1 Elephantulus edwardii | reverse complement strand
CTAACCCAGTTCCTTTCTCATAGTTTGAATCCATTAGCAGCTTCACAAAAGAAAGATGGACCATCTTCCTGAGTCACATATAGCCTCTAAAAACTCACTGAAGCATCACCTTTAAGTCAATTCCAACTCAATACCTTCACCTTTCTAGCATGATGCCATTTTCTCCAAAACATTTCTGTTTGCTCTTTTGGAAGCTCATGGAATGTTCAGTGTTTTTCTCTAACACCATGACTCAACGGCATTGATTCTTCTGCCATCCTTATTCATTGTCCAGCTCTCAGATGCGTAGCAAGTGATTGCGAAGACCATGGCATGAACCAGATGAACTTCAGTCCTCAAATTGACTTCACTGCTCCTCAATAAATTGGAGAGGTTCCTGACTACAGACTTACCCAGTCAGATACATCTCCTGCTGTTGGTACCAAGAGTGATGGTTGTGGATACAAGTAAGAGGAAGTCATTGGCAGTTTCAGTATTTTCTCCATCTATAACGATTTTGCTTATTGGTCCAGTGGTGAGGATTTTTGTCTTTTGATGTTGAGATGCAATCGTTATGTAGGGCTATATTTGTCAATCTTCTGCAGTAAGTGCTTCAGATCCTCTTCACTTTCAGCAAGCAAGGTTGTGTTATCTGCATAACATAGTTTATTGATGTGTCTTCCTGTGATTCTGGTGCCACATTCTTCTTAATAGCATTTAGCTTCTCAAGTAATTTGCTCAGCATGCAGACTGAATATCTAGGAAGAAATTATGCAATCTTAATACACACCTTTCTTAATTTTAAATCAGGTAGTACTCCCTTGCTCTGTTTGTACAGCAGCCTCTTGGTCTAGGTATAGGTTTCATATGAGCATAATTAAGTGTTCTGAGATTCTTATTCTTCTCAAGGTTAGTCATAATTCATTACAATCCACACAGCTAAATTCCTTTGACATAGTCATTAAAGCACAAATAGTTACCCTTCTGAAATTCTTTGCTTTACTGAGGGAGAAGGATGGGCAATCTCCTCCAGGGCAATTATTGCCTCCGAAAATCCACTGCAAGATTAGCTGTGGGTTGGTTGTGACTTGATAGCACACAACAACAACAATTCTTTGGTTCTAGCCAGAATCCATCTGACATCAGCAATGATATCACTGGTGCCACATCCTCTTCTAAATCCAGCTCGAGCATCTGGAAGTTCTCTGTCTGTGTCTCTATTTTTAAGTAATCTTCAGCTATTTTGCTTGTATATGTTATTGATGATATAGTTTGATAATTTCCACATTGTTGGGTCAATTTTCATGGGAATTGGAACAAATATGGATCTCTTCCAGTTAGTTGTCCTCACAGATCTCTGCCAAATTTCCTGCTATGCACTAATGAGCATGTCTAGGATTGCATATATTAGTTGAAACAAGTCAATTGGTTTCCATAAATTCCTGTGGCTTTATAATTTTCCCCCCAAAACCTTCCAAGTAGTTTGACCTTCTTTCTTCATTTATATTGGCTTTCAGGCATATAGAACTTCCTGAATATTTGGTCAATTCTTTTTGGTATAGTAATTCTATGTAGTCCCTCCATCTTTTTTGGATGCTTCCTGTGTAGTCCATCCATCTTTTTTTTTTTTAAATACACTCAAGATTTTGCCTATAGCTTTTCCAAGTATTGAAACTTGAGGCTTGAATTTGTTTTTCAATTCTTTTAATTTGAGGAAAATATGAAAGAAACACACAAGTGGCCAAAAAGAATTGATTGACACCAAAATATTTTTCAGAAAGTAGCACACATCAAGAGCCAACTGTCCTGAAGGAAGAAGTTTAAGTTCACTAAAGGCATTGGCAATAATAACCCATGGTTGATGGAATACTAATTGCAGTGTTTCAGGAAATGTGTGTAACCTTGGACAAGTTTATCAGGTTCTATTAACAAATATGAAAGACAGTTACCCAGACAACTGACTGAAAGAGATCCATATTTGTTCTCATTTCCAAAAAAGGTGATCCAACAGAACATGGACATTATCCAATAATATAATTAATATGACATGCAAATAATATCTTTCTAAAGCTTATTTTAAAATTGCTAGAGCAGTGGACTGATGGGTTGCTATTGATAGGTGCTGTCAAGTTGAGTATGACTAATAGTGAAACTTTAAACAACAGATATGAACCCTGTCTTATCCTGTGCCTTCTTCAACACCCTTGATACACTTGAAACCATTGTTCAGATTCTTCTGGAATTTTTTTTTATCCAAAAAGGTCTTAAAGTTTGGTTAATAAAAAAGAAATGGCATTGGGAAAATCTGCTGTCAGGGATCTCTTCAGAGTACTGAAAAGTTCTAAACCTACAGCCTCTAGAAGAAAAGAAATTATAAGGACAAGAACTGAAATCAGTGAGATAGAAAACAGAAAAACAATTGAAACCATAATAAGACAGGGTCAATAAAATTGACAAACCACTAGCAAACTTAACAAAGGGGGGGGAAGAAGACACAGATGAGGGAGAGAATTGTTTAAAAGGTATATACGATTAGGTATTATTGTCATGACAGGAGTCCAGAAT
>NW_006399755.1:33629443-33631204 GCF_000299155.1 Elephantulus edwardii | reverse complement strand
AACAATCTCAATCTCTTCACCATCCATCCTTAAGCTGCCAATTGGCCCAGTGGTGAGAATCTTTGTCTTCTTGATATTGAGCCTAAATCCATATTGAAGGTTGCAGTCTTTGACCTGTTGCTGAAAGCTCTTCAGGTCTTCCTCAGTTTTGGCAAGCAGGGTTGTGTCATCAGCATAACACAGATTGTTGATGATTCTTCATCCAATCCTGATGCCACATTTCTCCTCTTAGAGATCAGCCTTCTGGGTAATTTGTTCTGTGAATTATCCTGAAAAGGAATGGAGATAGGACACATTCCTGGCATACACCCTTCCCAATTTTGAACCATGGAATGTTTCCTTGCTTTGTTCTGACAACTGCCTCCTGGTCAAAGTATAGGTTTCATATTAGCACAATCAAATGTTTTGGGATTCCCATCTTCTGAGTCAGCCACAGTTTGTTGTTATCCACTCAATCAAATGTCTTTTCTCAAAATACAAAAACTAGTAGAAAGGGGTAAATTCCTTGAAAGTCGTGTACTACCTAGATTGACAAGGACAGCTATAAAACACTTCAACAGATCCATCACAAAAGAAGAAATTTAAAAGGTCTTAAAAGACTTCCCCATAAGAGAAGTCCTGGGCTAGATGGCTTCACAGCTGAATTCTATCAAACATTCAGAGAGCATCTATCAATAATTCTACTTAAATTATTTGAAAAAGAAGGAACACATCCAGAGTCAGAGTACTGAAAAGCAACAATGTCAGTCTAGAGACTAAGATGCTCCTAATCCAGGCTATGGTTTTCAAAATTACTTGCTATGCATCAGAGAGCAGGACAATGTCTAAGGATAACAGAAGAAGAATCAATACCTTCTAATTGTAGTGATGGAGAAGAATCTTGAACATAGCATGGACTTCCAAGAAAACAAATAGATCTGTCTTGGAGAAGGTGAGACCAAGTTTCTCTTTGGAAGCTAAGATTTTGAAGCTCCACCTCACTTACTTTGGACACATGGTCAAGAGAGATCAGTCCTTGGAGAAGGACATCATGCTTGGAAGGTGGAGGGACAGCACAGGAGAAGAAGACTCTCGATAAGATGGATTGATACAGTAACTGGGGCAGTGAGGGTTACTGTTTTGCAATTCATGAGACTGGTTCAGGACAGGGCAGGTTTCAGAACTACTGTATATAGAGTTGCTATGGGTCACAGGTGATTCAACTGCACATAGCAACAACAACAACAACATCAACATCAATTTTTTAATGGCTATAAATAAAGATCAAAATAATCTCTGAACTGTGTTGGATAAAAGCACTGAATACCCCATGCACTGCCGAAAGAACAAACAAGTCTATCTTGGAAGTGTATCTAATGTACTCCTTTGAGACAAGAATGGCAAAACTTCATCTCACATTTGTGGGCCTGTTATGAGAAGGGTCTAGTCACTGGAAAAAGACACCATGCTGGGAAAAGTAGAGGATCAGAATGGATGACCCTCTACAAGATAGATTGAGTGTGATTGTAACAGTGGGCTCAAGCATACCAGAGATAATGAAGATGGTGAAGGATAGAGCAAGGGTCAGATCTTGTCCATAGGGTTGTTGTAAGTCAGAGTTGACTTGATGGTACATAACATCAACAACAAACATTATTCTCACTAATATTTCTTTCATATGGGGAAACAGGTTTGAGATCTTGAGCACCAATGAGCACAGACCAAATGAGTTCTGGGAGGATATCAAGAAAATTGTCCATGAAGAATGCAAAAGATCATTAC
>NW_006399755.1:33626378-33627993 GCF_000299155.1 Elephantulus edwardii | reverse complement strand
GCCTGATCCAGGCTACAGTCTTTGCAATTACGTGCTATGCCTCAGAGTTTGACAGTGAATAGGGATGACAGAAAGAGAATTGATGGCTTTGAGCTGTGGTGCTGGAGAAGAGTGGTGAATATACCATGGACTGTTAGGAGAACAAACAGGTTTGTCCTGGAGAAAGTAAAGGCAGAATGCTCCTTGGAGTCAAGGATTCTGAAGCTTCATCTGACATACTTCGGGCATGTTGCAAGGAGGGACTGGTCCTTGGAGACGGACATCATGTTTGGCAGGGTGCAGTGATGGCAAAGGAGAGGAAGACCTTCAATGAGATGGATTGATTCTGTGACTGGAGTGGTGGGAATGAATGCATTTGAGATGGCTAGGTTTGCACAGGACAGAACGGCATTTAGAGCTCTTGTACATAGGGTTGCTGTGAGTTGCAAGTGACTTGATGGCACATAACAACAACAACATTGAGAAATTAAATGTCTTTGAAAATATAAAACATTCCTACTACTCCTGAGAATATGAGAACTGAGGCATAAACTGAGATTTGTACAGCAATGTTCATAGCAGCATTATTCACTACTGCAAGAATACGAATACAGAAACAGCCCAAATGTCCAACCACAAACGAATGGATTGAGAAATTATGGTACATTCACACAATGAAATACTATACAACATACAGGAGCAATAACGTTGTAAATTGTTACCTAACTTGGGAGGGACTGGAGAGCATTAATCTGACTGAACTAACTCAGTCCCACAAAAATAAATATTGTATAAAAACATTATTGTAGAATGAGTATAAGGATCCAGGAGAGGTCGGAGAGGCTGGAAGCAGAAGGATGTGGATGTGCAGGGGGAAGAGGAGATTAATCATTGGGTTGCACAATTTGATGGAGGGGTGAGAGAAATTGAAAGAATTTTTTTCAAATGTGTATTTTAATTTTGTAAATAAGCTAGTGGAAGAAACAAAACAAAACAATAATAACAACAACAAAAAAAAAAACAAACCAAAAACACTGAACCACTAGATATGAGAGAGAAGAGACTTCCCAACAGAGTATGACAAGTAAGTCTATTACATCAAGAAATAGAAATGAAGTTGAAAGTATCACTTCCTTGTAGTTTTACTTGAATTACATGTTGTTCTCTAAAAATACTCCTGGAGCTTCGTGGGTCTTGTCTACATATAGTACACACAAAAGAATTTATCAATAAGTCCTGGAAAATATCCAAACTATACAAGTACCACACATGAATATGCAATAATATTGATGGAAACATTATGAGAAAGGACTAGTCCCTGTAGAAAGATATTAAAGTTCGTAAAATAGAAGGTCAGATAAAAATATGAGGAAGACTGTCAGCAAAGCAAACTAACAGAAAACCAAAACAGTAGCATCAACAATGAGCTCAACATAGGAACTATTGTGGTTAAGGTTCATAAACAGATTGTCTTTCATTCCGTAGTATTTAGGGTTGCTACTGAGGTATCTTCCCTTCATACCTATTCAATCTGCATGCACAGCGAATTACTCGAGATAGTAGACTCTATGAAGCTCTACGAAGAAGAATGTGACATTATGATTGGAGGATGACCAATAACCTGCATTATGTAGAC
>NW_006399755.1:33623162-33625668 GCF_000299155.1 Elephantulus edwardii | reverse complement strand
TGAGTACTTTAGAGAGGTCCCTAACAGCAGACTTTCCCATCACAATACGTACATCATGATAGATGGAGAAAAGACTGAAGGTGTCAATTATTTCATTTTACTTGGATCCACAATATATGCACACTTGGTACCAGCAGTCAGGAAACTAGGAGATGTATTACAGTGAGATAGGCTTAGGATAGGGCAAGGTTTTGAGCTATTGCTTAGGGTCATGATGAGTCACAATCAACTCAATGGAACATAACAACAACAACAATACTGGGAAAGTCTGCAATCAGTGACCTCTCCAAATTACTGAGGGCCAATGAAGTCAAGTTTGAAGACTAAGGTCTGATTCAAACCATGGTCTCTCCTCTTACTTGGTATGTATCTGAGAACTACACAGTGAGTAAGGATGACAGAAGAAGGATTGATGTCTTTGAGCTGTGGTCTTAGAGAAGAGTACTGAATAGTCCATATTGTTGTTTGTTGGTATGTGTCATCAACTTGCACTCATAGTGACGCTATGTACAATAGCCCTGAAACCTGCCCTAACCTGTGGCAACTTTACTGTCTCTAATACACCTACCCTCATTACCCCAGTCACTGAATCAATCCACCTCATCAGTGGTCTTCCTCTCTTTCTCTGTCTCTCCACCATTCCAAGCATGATGTCCCTCTCTAAGAACTGATTCCTCCTTGCAACATGGCCAGAGTATTTCAGATGAAGCCTCATAATCCTTGCTTCCAAGGACCAACCTGGTTTTACTCTCTAGGATAAACCTGTTTGTTCTCCTGGCAGTCAATGGTATATTCTCTTCTCCAGCACCACAGCTCAAAGGCATCAGTTCTCTTTCTATCATCCCTAGTCATTGTACAGCTCTTTGACACATAGCAAGCAATTGCAAAGACTATGGCCTGGATCAGGTGCACCTTAGTCTCCAGATTGAAGTTGTTGTTCTTCAGTACTCTGGAGAAGTCCCCGACAGCCAACTTTCCTAGTGCAATTTGTCTTTTGATTTCCTGGTTGTTAGTACCAAGCGTGTTGATTGTGGATCCAAGAGAACTAATGCTGTTAACAATCTCAATCTCTTCACCGTATATCATAATGCTGCCAATAGGCCCAGTGGTGAGAATTTTTGCTTTCTTGATGTTGAACTTCAATCCGTATTGAAGGCTGCAGTCCTTGCCCTTCTGCAGCAAGTGCTTCAGGTCCTCCTTAGTTTCAGCAAGCAGGGTTGTGTCATCTGCATAACACAGGTTGTTGATGAATCTTCGTCCAATCCTGATGCCACATTCCTCCTCATATAGCCCAGTATCCACGATGATATGTTCTGCATACAGATTGAAAAGGTATGGAGATAGACTACATCCCTGGTGTACACCCTTCACAATTTTGGACCATGCAGTGTTTCCTTGCTCTTTTATGACCAAGAAAAGGTATGGAGATAGACTACATCCCTGGTCTACACCCTTCACAATTTTGGACCATGCAGTGTTTCCTTGCTCTTTTCTGACCAAAGAATAATCAAATATCTTTTGGAGAAATTGCAGCCAGAGTGCTCCTTGGAGACAAAGATGATGGCACTTCATCTCACATACTTTGAGCAAGTTACTACGAGAGGTTATTCCTTGAAGAGGGACACCATGCTTGGAAACGTGGAGCATTGGTGAAAGAGATGAAGACCCTCAACCAGATAGATTGACACAGTGACTGCTGCAAAGGGTTCTAGTGTGTCAGGAAATGTGAAAATGGCACAAAATAGAACAGAGTTCAGACTTGTTCATAGGGTCACTATGGGTTGTACTCAACTCAATGACACCTAATGACAACAGCAACATTGAGTTGGAATTGACTCAGTAAAGGAGAAAACAGCAAGGTTAACTAAATACATAAACACAAAACAGTACTTCCTTCTTTCATCTGCTTTTTAGGAGTCTAACAACCATAGCCACATTTGCAACCTTTCTCACATTTCTTATTAATAATCTCAACCCCACTACTAACTGTTGCTAAACAATAACAATAGCCAACAAGTTTTATGCAGTTCTTTGATGGTGCAAATAACCACTTGGTTATTAATCAAAAAATGCTGGAGATTGAATTCCACCCCAAGATGCCTTAGAAAAAAGACCTGGAGATGAAATTTTGAAAAGTAAATCACTGGAGATTCTATAAGCATAATTGCTCCTGACACACATGGAATTTCTAATGAATCAGAATCTACTTGATGACAATAACTATTAGAATTTGACCATTTACTATGCATGAGTTAGTGTTGAGTGATTATATATGAGTTGTCTCCACATTAACATTAAAAAACATTAAAACATTAAAAAAATTCTTTATATCCTCCCTTTTACAGCTGAGAAATTAAGGTTGATTCTTCCAAGTTCTAAGAGTCCTAGTAATATGACACCATAATATGACTCAAGAAATCTGGAGAACAACCACTTGTCCAGCTGACTGGAAGAGATCTATATTTGTTCCCATTCGAAAGAAGGGTGACCCAACTGAGTGTGGAAA
>NW_006399755.1:33620730-33622162 GCF_000299155.1 Elephantulus edwardii | reverse complement strand
GCATCAGAGAGTTGGACAATGGCTAGGGAGGACAGAAGGAGAGTTGATGCCTTTGAGCTGTGGTGCTGGAGAAGAGTACTGAATGTACCGTGGACTGTCAGGAAAACAAACAGATTCATCCTGGAGAGGATTAAACCAAGCAACTCCTCGGAGGCAAGGATTCTGGGGCTTCATCTGACATACTTTGGACATGTTGCCAGGAGGGATGGGTCCTTGGAGAGGGACATAATGCTTGGGAGGATGGAGGGACGGCACAGGAGGGGAAGACCCTCTATGAGATCGATTCGGTGACTGGGGCAATCAGGATGGGTGTGTCGGAGGAAGTGCAGTTGGCTCAGGATAGAGCAGGGTTTAGGGCTGTTGTTCTTAGGGTCGCTATGAGTCACAAACGACTGGACAGCACATTACTACAACAACCAATGTGACACCATCTACTACCCCACATGTCAGTGATATGGTAAAGGGAGCAAAGTCCTTCATCATTGTATTGCTACTACATTTAACTAAAGAAAAGTATTATTCTAACACTTTGAAGACAGGTACCACCCAATTATAAATAAGAGGTTTATAAATTTGTGGTGTACTATGAATGTATGGAGAAGATAGATATTTGCACCCATTGTAAAAAAAAAAAAGATGATGCATCAGACTATGGAAATTGTTAAATATTATCATTAATATCACAAAAAAGTAAAATCTTGCTGAAGATTATTTGAAAATGGCTAGATCATTAAATGGATAAGGAACTACCAGAAATTCAAGGTAGGTTTAGATGAGGCCATGGAGCATCATTGCTAACATTGGACAGATGAATCATGGCTAAAAGCAGAGAGTACAGAAAGATGTTTACTTGTATTTTACTACTTTGCAAAGGTACCACACTACGTGAATGATGCAAAATTATGAATATTATTGAGACGAATTGGAATTTCAGAACATTTAATTATGCTAACATTGAACTACACACACACCAAGAGGTATTAATTAGAACAAAGCAAGGAGATATACTTCATAATTTAAAATCAGGAAAAATGTGTGAAAGAGTGGTATCCTTTCACCACAATTATTCAAACTGAATATTGAGCAAATAATCTGTGAAATTGGACTGTAGTTAAAAGAATATGCCGTTAAGATTGGGTGAACACAACAATAACCTCCAATATGCAGATAATATAACCTTGCTTGCTGGGAAAAAAAAATTAAGTACGTACTAAAGAGTACTGTACGTACCAGGGATTGCCAAGAGTGGAAAGCTGAATATCAAATTTAATATTAATAAAACAACTGGAACAGCACATCAACAGAGAACTACCAGAAGTCCAGGCTGGGTTCAGAAGGGGTCGTGGTACTAGGGATATTGTAGCTGATGTTAGATGGATCTTGGCTGAAAGCAGGGAATACCAGAGGAATGTCTATCTGTGTTTCATTGATT
>NW_006399755.1:33618536-33619555 GCF_000299155.1 Elephantulus edwardii | reverse complement strand
AGGCACTAAGGCACTCTAAAAGTCAACATCATTCTAAGTTTGTGTTTACTGAATCCCTCCCTCCTGAGATCAGCATAAGGTGAACACTAGAGAAGAACTCCAGCTTATCTACAAAAGACTTTCCCAAGATCCTTTCGTTCCGTTTTCTACTCTTGTGATTATCCTTTGTTTACCTTCTGATGATTCTCAATAAATACACAGAGAAACATGGCTTGGGCACCTCAGCCGTCGGGACTGCTGGCCCCCTGTCTATACTCAATGATATTGTTCAATTTCCACAGTCAGATCACCTTTCTTGGAAATAGGAACAAATATGGACCTCTTCTAATTCATTGGCCAGATCCTCCAAATTTCCTGGCATAGTCTGGTGATTGCATCCAAGGCTGCATCTGTTAATTGAAACAAATCAAATGGTATTCCACTGATACCTGTAGCCTTATTTTTTTTTTTTCCGCTTTGATGCATCTTCTATTTGCTCCTTCATTATTATTGTCTCCTGTTCATATGGTATTTCATGAAATTATTCGGTGTCAATCAGTTTTTTCTGCGACAGTGACTCTGTATATTCCCTCCATCTTCTTTTGATGCTTTCTGGGTCATTCAACATATTGCCCATAACATCTTTCAATACTAGGACATGAGGCTTAAATTTGTTTTTTAGTTCTTTCACCTTGAGAAATGCAGAATGAGTTCATCCTTTTCTCTTTCCAGCTCTCTGCATTTTCCATTATAATACTTTTTGTCCTCTTCAACTGCCCTTTGAAATCGTCTGTTCAGCTCTTTCACTAGAACATGTTTTCCTTTCATTTCACTTCTCAATGTTCCAGTGCAATTGTTAGAGCGTCTTTTGACACCCATTTTGATTTTTTCTTTTTCCTTTCTTTTTGTAATGACCTTTTTGCTTTCTTCATCCCACAACTCATCTGGTATTCCATCATTGGTGTTCAATAACTCAAACTTATTCTTAAGATGATTATTAAATTTAGATAGAATTGATTCAAATCATATCTTGGTTCCTG
>NW_006399755.1:33605887-33611057 GCF_000299155.1 Elephantulus edwardii | reverse complement strand
ATCAGCTCCTGGCCTAGTTTTCACAGCTGATATTGAGCTTCTCCAGCAGTTTTTTCTGCAGATGTAATTGATCTGATTCCTAAGCATACCATCAGGCGAAATCCATGTGTATTACCTGTGTTTATGTTTCTTATAAAACGTATTTGCAATGAATAAGTCATTGATTCTAAAAAATTCAATCATTCTATCTCCAGCTTCATTTCTCTCACCAAGTCCATGTTTTCCAACTACAGTTCAGATCTGTTGTTCATGGGGTTGTTAACAACAGTACTCAAATCAATGGCACTTAACATGAACAACATAGAATTTATGGGAGGGTGAAGTTAAAACATACATGTAAAGTTAGTAAGCACATAGGAAGTATCATATTTAGCTATTAATATTTTGACACTGGCCAGAAAGAGTAAAAAGAGACATTTTAGCAGATGTTCCAAAAGTGCAGGTTTTAAGTCCTGGGTGGTGCAACTGGTTTATCATCAGCTGTTAATCTTGGGAATGATGGTCTGAACCTATTCAGAGGCACAATAAAATAAAAGACCTGGTGATCTCTTTCTCTAACTATTATAGCCCCCCAAATCCTATGACCTTTTTCTGTACTGTCAATATATGGGAGCACCTTGAATAGGAATCTACTTGACAGCAATTGGTTTGTGGTTTTGTTCTTTTTGTTTTGGTGGGATAAAAGGGGTTTATTAAAAGGTAAAAATAGTCAAGTTTTTCTTGAGTTATTTTCAAGAGTTAGGAAAAAATACACGTCCAAAATCTCCTTATCCATCTCTTTGTAGGAGTACTAGGAGCCAGGGCCTGTAGAAGTGGTGAGATGGGATGTCTATTATGAACTGAGGCAACAGGGAAATAGGCTGGCTTTGGTTGCCAATTTAGAAGCAAAGCATTTTGCCACATGCTTGTACTAAAATTTTGTCTTCTCTTTTTCCTGTTAAAGAATTACATAAAAATCTGCTAAAAAGTTTATAAAATCACATTAAAAACTCCAGCCAAACCTGACCTACTTGCAAAGCTGTTAGTTGTTGTGTGTCATAGAGTTAGAATCAACCCATAGCTGACCCTCTAGCAGGTTTTCAAAGGCAGGAAATCACACAGAAATTGAATGCCTATCATTCTCCTGTTAGTGCAGCTGGTGAATTTGATCCATGTTCACAAGCCAGCTTGCTGAAACTGTGGAGGACCTGGAGCATTTGCTGAAGAGGGTAAAGGACTGCAACCTTCAATATAGATTGAAGCTCAACAGCAAGGAAACAAAAATTCTCATCACTGGGCCAATTGGCTGCATCATGATGGATGATGAAGAGGTTGAGATTGTTGACAGCTTCAGTTTGCTTGGCTCTACAATCAACACTCTTGGTACCAGCAGCTATGAAATTAAAAGACTAATTGAATTGGGAAAGTCTGCTGTCGGAGACCTCTCCAAGGTACTGAAGAGCAACAATGCCAGTCTGGAGACTAAGGTGTACCTGATACAGGCCATGGTCTTTGCAATTACTTGCTATGCATCAGAAAGTCGGACAATGCCTAGGGATGATAGGAGAGTTGATACCTTTGAGCTTTTGTGCTGGAGAAGAGTATTGAATATACCTGGACTGAGAAGAGAAGAAACAAGTGTGTCCTGGAGAAGGTGAAGCCAGGCTGTTCCTTGGAGGCAAGGATTCTGAAGCTCCATCAGACATACTTTGGACATATTGAAAGGCAGGATCAGTCCTTGGAGAGGGACATCATTCTTGGGAGGGTAGAGGGACAGCACAGGAGAGGAAGACCCTCTATGAGATGGATGGATTCAGTCATTGTGGTACTGGAGATAGGCATGTTAGAGATAATAAGATTGGCAAGGGACAGAGCAGAGTTTAGGGTTGCTGTACATAGGGTTGTTAGGATTCACAAGAAACTCAACAACAACAACAACAACCTTTGCATTGTTGATTGTGGACCTGAACAAGATTAAATTGTTAACAATATCAATCTCTTCTCCATCTTTCATGATGCTACTATTCTTGGCACCAGCAGTCAGGAAGATGAGTTGCATTGAGATAGCCTACTGTCAGGGACCTCTCCAGATGCTAAAGAACAATGATGTCAGTCTAGAGACTAAGGTGTGTCTGAGCCAGGTCATGATTTTTGCCTTACTTGCCATGCATTACTAGCTGGGCAACTAAGGATGACAGAAGAACAACCAGTGCCTTTGAGTTGTGATTCTGTAGAAGAGTATTGAACATACCATGGTTTGCCCAAAGAACAAACAGATCTGCCCTAGAGAGGGTGAAACCAGGTTGTTTCTTGGAGGCAAAGATTTTGAAATTCTATCTCACATATTTTGGGCATGTTGACAGAAGAGACCAGACCTTACATAAGGACATAATGATTAGAAGAGTGGAGGGTCAGCACAGAAGATGATGCTGGATAAGAGAGATTGATCCAGTAACTTTGGTAACGGGGGCTGGTATGTGGGGACAAGTGAAATTGGCTCCAGATAGGGCAGGATTCAGAGCTATTGTTCACAGGTTCACTATAAGTCATAGCTGACCCAAGACTAACAACATTTGCTTTGGCAGCAAAATTCCTTACCACAAAGCTAACAGAACAAATGATGTTTAAATCTTATTAAATATGTTATGTGCCATCGAGTCACCTGGAATTCACAGCAACCCTACATAAATTAGCTCTGAAACCTGCCCTATCCTTAGCCAATCTCGTTGTCTCCAACAAACCTAATCCCTTTACTCCAATCACTGAGTCAATTCATCTCAACCTGAGTCTTCCTCTCCTGCACTGTCCCTCTACCCTTTCAAGCATGATGACCCTATCCAAGGACTGGTCCCTCCTGACCATATGCCCGAAGTATGTGAGACAAAGCCTCAACTTCCTTGCCTCCAGGGTTTCTCTGTTCCAGGACAGATTTACTTGTTTTCCTGGCAGTCCATTATATGTCTGACACTCTTTTCCAGCACCACAACTCAAAGGCATCAACCCTTCTTCTCTCATCCTTTGTCACTGTCCAGCTCTCTGATGCATAGCAAGTAATTGTGAAGACCATGGCCTGTATCAAGGGGACCTTAATCTCCAGACTGACATCATTGCTCTTCAGTACTCTAGAGAGGCCCCTGATAGCTGACTTTCCCAATGCAGGCCTTCTTTTGATTTCCTGTCTTCTTTGTTTCACATATTACTTGTGTGAAATTAATAAATAATAGCAAGAGAAAGATGGACAATCTCCTCCTGTGTGATTACTGCTTCTGAAAACCTGCCAGAGGGTCAGCTATGGACCGGTTCCCACTCTATGGGACACAACAACAAGCAGCTTGAGTTCCAGCAGAAGTCAGAGTCAAAACTGAAAAGATGTCAACAGTCGCATAGTGGAGTTAGATGACTTGAGCTAGCTCCTACAATTAGCATTTACTAGAGGTGTGACAGTGAGGCAGTGAGCTTGGCTTAGGTTAGGGCAGGCTTCTGAGCTACTGTGGATAGGATCTCTATGAGTCGCAAGCCACAACAACAACAAGAGGTAAATGTGATAAGTCACTCTAAAATGTCTTCAATTGTGAACAAGGTAACTTAAATTGAGATTAAGCTACTTATGGCAATTGGCACTTAAAAGATTCGTATCCTATTATTTGTGCGAAATCGGAAAGGATTTTAAAATTATAAAGATATATTTAAACATAGTGTAACAAATGTGTTTCATTACATATTTATTGACACTGCATGAATTTATCGATGGGTAATCTCCTCTCATGCGTTTAACTGCCTCTGAAAACCCGCCAGAGGGTCAGCTATGAGTCGATTCCGACTCTATGATAAACAACAATAGACTTTAGTATTGTCAACTGATAGCAATGTTTTTAGTAATATCCGTTAATTTACTGCCCTGTTTCCCTCATTCACTGCATCTCCAAATACACTACGAGGCTATAAAATAAGTCTTACATACGTTTGTCTCCCAAATACTAATGGACAACTCGATTGACAAAGTTGTTTTGGAAACTGCGTTTTCGAGACTCGCCTAGAGCCTAAAATTGCACTGTCAGCTCTAAGCTGCAGCATGGCACATCTTTATTGGGAAAGGCGCGCCACAATCCCATGTGATAGTTCAATCTGTCCTTTTTATTAAGTCTGCCAGCTTAGCTCACGTTCCGGTGAGGAGGAGTACTGTGCCTCATATTAAATAGAAAAGCCTCTGTAATGATGGGGGCGGGAGGGAAGCAGAACAACTCCAGCAAGTGAGTGGCTATTGACTTGGAAGAGGTCCTGCGGCCGGGTAGGGGTGGGGGTGGGGTCGTGCCTATAGGGCGCCCGTGTAAGACCTCAGTCTCCTGCCCTGTCCCCCGGAAGTTTGCGAGGCCCCAGATGAAAGATCTGAGAGTCACCTTGACCCTCATAGAGAGGTGGAGAAAGTTATCCTTGGGCAGGAGGCGGGTGTGGGTAAAACCAAAGACGGCACTTTCTCGAGTAAAAATACTCCGTCACGTTTTCCGGTTTTTAGGGTAGCTGCAGACCTAGAGAGTTTAAGGGTGGCAAGAGCAGGTGGCAGGACTCCGCCCACCACCACGATTGCCCCTCCCTGAGCTCGCAGGCTTCATTCCCTTCCTCAAGTCCCGCCTTATAGGCGCGCGCGAAGAGTTGTCTCCCTCAGCCTTCTGGGAATTGTAGTCCCAATGCCATGCGCGGGCTCTGGAAAAGCTAACGTGGCCTACAAAGCCCATAGTGCCACGCGTCGACGGCCGCTCCCGGAAGTGTGCCTGGCGCCGGAAGAGAAGACAGTACTCTTCTCTCGGCCCGGCCATCTTGTGGGAAGAGGTGAAGCAGGCGCTTTCGGCTTGGTGCGGCCCGCTGCAATCCGTGGAGGAACGCGCCGCGGAGCCACCATCATGCCTGGGCACTTACAGGAAGGCTTCGGCTGCGTGGTTACCAACCGATTCGACCAGTTATTTGACGACGAATCGGATCCTTTCGAGGTGTTGAAGGCGGCAGAGAACAAGAAAAAAGAAACCGGTGGGGCCGGCGTTGGGGGCCCCGGGGCCAAAAGCGCAGCTCAGGCCGCAGCCCAGACCAACTCTAACGCAGCAGGCAAACAGCTGCGTAAAGAGTCCCAGAAGGACCGCAAGAACCCGCTGCCCCCCAATGCTGGCGTGGTTGACAAGAAGGAGGAGACGCAGCCGCC
>NW_006399755.1:33603240-33605787 GCF_000299155.1 Elephantulus edwardii | reverse complement strand
TGGTACTCCGCCCATCACCTATGTGTCATGCCTCTATTGGATCCTAAACCCCACATGAGATCAAGCCATCAACCAATGAGAACCCAGTGCCCAAATAAGGTCTTGTTTGTGTTTAAGGCAAACAAAGAGAAGCAGGAAATCAGCGCCATCTTGTAATGGAGGCCATGCGGGCCCGTTCATGGCCCTCCACACCCGGCGACCCGCGCGACTACGACCTGGAGGCGGAACTAGGACCAAGAAGCGACTCCTCTCGCCGCGGCCCCGCCCCCAGCCGCCAGCCGGCAAGCTCTATTCATGATTTATTGACTATACAAAGGCATTGAACTGTGTGGATCATGACAAGTTGTGGGTGACATTGAGAAGAAAGGAAATCCCAGAGTACTTAATTGTACTTATGCAGAACCTATACCTGGACCAGGACGCTGTTGTGTGAACAGAGCAGGGGAGCACTGCATGGTTTGGAATTGGGAAAGAAGTACATCAGGGTTGTTTTCTCTTTCCATACATATTTAATCTGTATGCTGAGCAAGCTGGACTCTATGAGGAGGAGTGTGACATTAAGAAGACTCATGAATACCAGTGTTACACAGATGACACACACTTGCTTAATGAAAGTAAGGAAGACTTGAAGCACTTGTTTCAGAAGATCAAGGAATGCCGCCTTTGGTATGGATTTCATCTCAATGTCAGGAAAACAAAGATTCTTGCCAATGGACTTATAGACAGTGTCATATTGGATGGAGAGGAGATTGAGACAGTCAACAGCTTCATCTTGCTTGGATCCACAATTAACACCCTTGGTACCAGCAATCAGGAAATAAAGAGATGCATTGCACTGGGAAAATCTGCAGTTAGGGACCTTTCCATTATTGAAGAGCAGTGATGTCAGTTTGAATATTTAGGTGCATCTGATTCAGGCCATAGTCTTTCTGATTACTAGCTATGCATCTGAGAGCTGGACAATAAATAAGAATAACAGAAAAAGAATTGATGCCTTTGAGCTGTGGTGTTGAAGAAGAGCACTGAACATCCCATGTACAGCCAAGAGAACAAACAGATATGTCTTGGAGAGATTTCAGCCAGAGTGCTCTTCAGAGGAAGAATGATGAGGCTTCACCTCACATACTTTGGACATGTTGCTAGGATGTGCTATTCCTTAGAGAAGAACATGATGCTTGGGAGGGCAGGGGGTTGGTGAAGGAGAGGAAGACCCTCAACCAGGTGGATTGACACAGTAACTGTTGCAATAGGCTTTTGTGTGTCAGGAATTATGCAGATGGCACAGGATAGAACAGGGTTCAGATCTTTTGTTCATAGGGTAGCTGTGAGTTATGCTTGTCTTCACGACACCTAAGAACAACGACAACTTATTAGTAGAGCACTTGTCTGCCAGTTAGCAGTACTGGTGTGACTTGTGGGTTGCTGTGATGCAGGAAGCTATTCCACTAAAACTGTAAATCCCAGAGGTGTCACCCAGAGTGGTCAGGTTTTAGCAGAGCTTCCAGATTAAGACAGAGTAGGAAGCCAGATTGGCCATCCACTTCTGAAACAAGAGGCCTCTGAAATCCTATCAGCAACTGAGGAATACAGTATTAGAGGTAGAACTCAGACAGGAAGGCCATTAAAATTAGGAGATATAGCTCAAAGTATCTTTTAATAATTGGAACATAGAATGTAAAGAATAGGAATATAGGAAAACTGGAAGTTGTTAGAAATGAGATGGAACACACAACAATTGATATTCTAGGCATTAATGCCTAACATACTTTGGAAATATTGTTAGGTGGTGTTATTCCTTGGAGAGGGATATGATATTGGGAAGGGTGGAAGGTCGACAAAGGAGAGGAAGAATAATTATTGGTGAACTTAATACAAAAGTTAGAAACAATGAAGAAGGAATGGTAGTTGGAAACTATAGCCTTGATGGCAGAAATGAGGCTGGAGATTAAATGACTGAATTTTGTATGTTCAATAATTTATTCACTGCAAATACTTGTTTTAAAAGAACACTGAAGGTGACTATACCCATGAACCTCACCTAATAGACTGCAAAGGAATCAGATCGACTACACCTGGGAAAGAATCATTGAAGAAGTTCGATATCAGCAGTCAAAAACCAAGCCAAGTATTAACTGTGGAATAAACTATCAATTGCTTACATACAAGTTCAAATTGATGTTGAAGAAAATGAAAAGAAGTCAACAGGAACCAAAATATATCCTTCAATCTATCCTACTTGAGTTTAAAAATCCCCTCCAAAACAGGTGTAAGGCGTTGAACACTAGTGCTTGACGAACAGGTAAGTTATAGGATGACATCTAAGCTATCACTCACAATGAGAGAAAAAGGTCATTACAAACACAGAGGAAGAAGAAAAGACATGAGTGTCAGAAGAGACTGAAAATAGCCCTAGGGAATTGAGTAGTCAAACCTAAGGGAAAATATGTCAAAGTAGAAGAGATGAACAGAAGATTTCTGAGGGCAGCTTGAGAAGACAAAGCAAAGTATTAGAATAACACAAAGAGCTCGAGTTGAAAACTCAAAAGG
>NW_006399755.1:33584924-33595265 GCF_000299155.1 Elephantulus edwardii | reverse complement strand
TCCCAGAAGGACCGCAAGAACCCGCTGCCCCCCAATGCTGGCGTGGTTGACAAGAAGGAGGAGACGCAGCCGCCCGTGGCGCTTAAGAAAGAAGGTAAAGCTTGGGTAGTAGGTGGGGAAGATCGGGAACTGAGGGAACGGAGTTGCAGGTGCCACTAGCTTGTGAAGCTCTGAGAAGCCGCGACCGTTTTTGCCGCGTGTTTTCTCGTGCTTAGAGCACGCGACAAAAGCCAGGTCCTGTAAAAGTCCCAGGAGCGTGGTAGTCCCGAATCCATGCTGTCCGCCAGGATCCCGCCGCCGCATTTCTGAGCAGAGCTGCGTGCTTTGGGGAGACCCTGCTCCCGGATCGTGTTCGGGGTGCTGGGGGCTGTCGCTTTCCCGCCGGATTCCTAGGCGGGAGCGCACATGGACGGAGTTGCGGGGAAGCGAGCCACTTAGTGGAACTGGATGAGTTGGGGAGAAGCTGGGGGTCCGCGGCCCCCTTCCTGCGCAGAGTGTGAGTGCTCGGCGTGCTCCTTGAGGGTGAGCGGGGTCTGTTTCAGTGGTCTAACCTGCCATCTTGTCCCACGATGCCATGGAGGACCCCAGTCCTGGGGATCAGCGTTTACGCTCGAGCTGCAGCGTTTCGAGACGGCACCGGGGAAGTGGGGTGCCACACGTGCAGCTGGGCTCTCGACTGCTGGAGTTCGTTACGCTGTTGGGATGAGAGGGGAGTTCGGCTCCACACTTAAGTGGGAGCGGGAATTCGGAATCTTAGGATTGGTTGTTGGAAGGGAAGGCAGAAGGAAGCCTGTGGCGTTCGCTCGGTCTACTCAGCCTGGGCCTCGTGGTCTGAAAGGCGGACTGAGGCTGTCACAACATGAGCGGCTGCAGGGCTCTTTGGAGTCGGCAGCTCTTTCTCCACGTGCAGGAGTATGATCAGACTTTTTACTGGCCAGTGAGAAGTCACTGGAGTGGAGGGAGGAGGGCTGTAAATTTCACGGAGCTGAGCTTAAGGTAGTTTTGGGGTGGGTTGGTTGTTGTTTCTTTTTTTAAAATTCATTTTTGGTTTAATCTGAAAATAAGCAAAGCAATTGGGAATGGAATGAAAAGGTAGGTGTTAATACCCTCGCTGAGGATATATTGAAAGCTACAGTTATCTTTTTACTGATACGTGCTCCTGAATGTGAGTTGTTTTTCATTAACCTTACATGAATTTTACAGCTCTCAATTGAAGGGGGGAGGGGAGGCAAAGCAAAATTTCACTTGGGTTCAGTAGAATTTGGGTTAAGAATTTTTTTAATTTTTTTTTTTATCCGAAGATTTTTCAGATTGAAAAACGTAGGTGCTGGTCTAATTATATTAGAATTGTAAATGGGGAAAGGACAAGTTGGAATACCAAAAACAAGTATATGCGAATGTCTTGATCCAACTGAACTTTATGGCGACTTGTAGCACATATGAATAAAACCATCCTGTTTTAGGGAACCCACATTTCAGTAATTATTTAAATTGAGTTCGTAGTAGACCTTGATTACATTCATCTAGAGAAAGAGATGAAATAATTGAGTATGTAAAACAAATCTGAAATGTTACTGAGATGGTGTATTCAGTCTCAATTTTGAAACCATAATAATGCTGCACTTGCTTTGATTATAAAAGCTATTTTTTTAAAATAAGCTGTTAAAAACTCCTTTTTAAAAAAAAAACAACCAAACCCCAAACTACTATTCTTAAGTTTGGAGGATGGATTCATAAACTTATAACCAAAATTATTCGTAGTATTTTCTTGAGGGAAATTACCTATTAAGACTCATTCACTTAGGTTGACATTTCAGAGCATCCTTAAGCTTGAGTTACATAAAAAATAGTATGTAAGTACAAAAGAATGTTGAATGAAAACTGGGATTTGAGACCCTACCACTTGTTGGGACTGTGTTCTGAACATACCTGTGTAAACGTAGTCCTTTAGTCTAAACGATAATAAATAGGTAATGGTGCACCAGTTTTGACATGGCTGCTGTTAATATTTAGTGGCTTTTTTTATATAAATTAATATTGTATCTTTCCATTGGTAAACTTTGAAGTTGACACATTAGATGTTAAGGAAAATCTAAATAGTTCAGGATTTTTGTTAAGATGATAAAATCCTGTAATCTAGTGGAAATCAGCCTATAAGGATAGCAAGAATAGCTAGTTTATTTTGCCAAAGTTTTGGGGTTTTTAAGGTTAGTATTGAATATTGGGTGGGGAAGCAAGCCATTGTTCATTTGGGTGTGTTTAGCTTGGATATCATTATAAAGACGGGTTCCATAGCTCCACCCCAAATGTTTCACCACTGAAGATATTTATAAAATGTCTTGGTGTAAGGTATAGTATATGGTTTTCTCTGAGAATTTAGGTGGTTTTTATATGTTTGGTATTTACTCTTACCTGTAGTTAGTGAACTGAATAATTGCAACCTGATGGTGTTCTATTTTCTTAGCACCAAAGAGAATAAATTTAAGATCTGTTAACAAAAACTAATAATCCCTTAGGTGCTTTTTTTAGCTTTGTCAGAAATTGTTTGGTCATACTTAAAATCTTATAAGCAAATTGATAAATTTGACCCAACAATCTGTTTATCCTTTAAGATGTCTGTAAAGCATATTGATTATGTTGAGTGGGCCTCTGAGACTAATGAGAGAAAAAAAGAATGAAAGTGAAATGTTTTTAGCTATCTATACTTGGTGGCACAAAATTTGTGTTTTAAAGAAAGTCTTTGAAAATAAGATCTAAGGACAGACTTAATGTTCTTTATAATAACAATTTCCTAGTGACTATATAATATATACATTTATATGTATATATGCGAACTGCAATAAAGGAAGATAGTACAGTTTCTCATTAGTTCTTTTAATCTGTGGAAATGGTCTGTTAGTAATTGTTAATGCCTTTTGTTTTTCTTTCTGATTTGCTATTTAAGTTTTGTACTCATGCATTTTTATTTCTCCAGTTAATGTAAGATAAAATAGCATAGCTTTTACTGGTTTTTTTAGTAACCAGTACTGTTTTTATTTGATTATTATGAAATGTTAGTACACTACCTTAAAGTCTTAATTAGAAGTACTGTGGTCCCATTTATTGTTTGCTTTTCTTCACCAGAATAGTTTGTTTTTTTAAGTGAATTGAAAGTAGTGGTGTGTTTAAAAGTTTAGATCTAAACTTTTTATGCTGTAAAAACAATGACTGTTTTGATTTTAGGAATCAGACGGGTTGGAAGAAGACCTGATCAACAACTTCAGGGAGAAGGGAAAATAATTGATAGAAGACCAGAAAGGCGACCACCCCGGGAAAGACGATTTGAAAAACCACTTGAAGAAAAGGGTGAAGGAGGAGAATTTTCAGTTGATAGGTAAGTTGGAGTTTTTAAAAAATTCCTAATTTGTCAATTTATATTGATATGTTTTAACACAAAGCTAAGTTGGATTTAATTGTACTCAGTTTTGTTGATTATGTAGTAGAATCACCTGAGTATATTTATGACTTTATAGCTTTGGTAACCATTATTAGCAAATGCAAAAATAATAGCCTTAGTTTTGGGGTTTTTTTTAGAGCTACCAATTTGGTTTGATGTATGAATTTTAAGAAAGTATTTTAGATTTCTTGTGTATTACAATTTAATATTTTAAATATTTTAGTATTTTAATTTTCCTTTAACTATTGGGTTACACATTAGTATAAGATGGTTTTTGTTTCGTTATTGGTTTTCCTTCAAAGCATTTTTTTTTGTGTGTATATTACAGACCAATTATTGACCGGCCTCTTCGAGGTCGTGGTGGTCTAGGAAGAGGTCGAGGAGGCCGTGGACGTGGAATGGGCCGAGGAGATGGATTTGATTCTCGTGGCAAACGTGAATTTGATAGGCATAGTGGAAGTGATAGATCGTAAGTCTTACTGGGTTTTATTTTATTTCTCTATTTTAAGCTATTTCTTTAATACAACAATTTGAATTTCTGTAATTAAAGAGTATTATGTTAACTCAGTTTTTTTAGTTCTTTTTCACATTATAGTGGTCTGAAGCACGAAGACAAACGTGGAGGTAGCGGATCTCACAACTGGGGAACTGTCAAAGATGAATTAACGTTGGTATTCTGATTTTCTAAAATCATTTTAGTACTGTTAAATCTATACTAGAGACCAGCTAGATGTTCATCTGTACTTTTCATTTACTTGCCCTGAGCAAAAATAGGCATTCTGATCTAAACTGCTTCCTTAAAGATAAGGTTTTATTGGATATGTTTTTAAATGACTGTTAGTGATGACAATCTGTGCTTTTATGTAGCATTTCATGAAATTTTATATTGGGACTATTTATATTTCTGTTTATACTTACATTGAGGACTTCTCATTCTCTTCCTTTCTTTTATAGTTCTTTTTCTAGCTATTGCCATTATACAGATTTGTGTTTTTAAAGCTTTGTTTTAGAAACTTTTCCTAAATTTAAACAGTTATAGCCAGTAAACATTTTTGTGCTGTTTTCTCTAGAGCTGTGTTCCATAGTAAATTTAATGGACTGAGGAAAACGTGAGATTTCAATGTTTTTGTACAGATTGTTCAGCTACATGTAACTGGACCTAGATGCCTTTCTTTTTCTTTCTTTCCTTAGAGAGTGCCCCAAATACATTCAGAAACCAATGTCTTATAATTGCAGTGACTTGGAGCAATCAAATGTGACTGAGGAAACACCTGAAGGTGAAGAACATCCAGTGGCAGACACTGAGAATAAGTATGTCGCTTTACATATAGCAATGCTTAATGCTGCAGCTTTGGAACCAGTTTAAATTTTTACTAGTTATGTTTAGTAACCTGTTGATTTTAAAGGTACTTTCCGATAGAAAATACCAACAATGTATATGTCCATTTCTCAAATATCTTAGAGGAGCGTGTTGTATGAGCAAGGATAGTTAGTCTGTCTATGTTGATTTGAAAAGGAAATGCTGGTGGCCTAGAAGCTATACGGTCAACCCAGAGGCACACAGTTGGAACCCACCAGATGTTCCATGGGAGAAAAATGGACAGCCACCTCTTGAGTGATTGATTTGCATGCAAACTCTAAAAGTTTACTGGAGGATCAGCAAGAGTTAGTTCCAACTCAGTGGCACTTAACATCATAAGTTTTTAAAATGATAAATTCAATGAGTCATTTTTCCAGTGTCCTTATATATGTTCTCAAACAAGGTTCGTGCGTATTTTAAAAAAAGAAAGATTGTTATTAAGAGGAATGTGCGTTAATAACCCTGCAAACTCTAAATGAGGGAAAAAATATTTTTGCATGTGTTAGACCTAACTACCTTCTTTGGAGAAGTTAAATATGTTATTGTGGAGTATTTTTCTTCTTGCTAGAAGAAATTTAGGACATAGTATTATTGCTTATTTGAGATACATGATAAAAGCAAAGACCAGAGAAAGAAATCACCCTAAGTATAAATCAGTAGCTTTCTAAATTATTTTCTGAGTTTAGATATAAAGTAATTGCTAATTCCCCCTTTTTAACGGATAAGGGAATGGTATCAAGAATAGAAAATTTCTATATTGGTTATTTTTCTGTATTGTAGATTATTTAGGACAGTACTTTGCAATCAGAATATACATTAAAAATCAGGGAGGGGAACTTAACTCTGTTATATGACAGAAGGACTCTTAAAAGCGATTAATAGTGGGAGTGTTATTTCGATGAGCTTATTGGAATAGAGAAAAGGTTGTTGTACTGTTGAATAGATAAAGTGTATCATAAGGTGTTGAATTTAAGATGGACATTTAAAAAAAAATAATTTAGATTTGTATTATAACAAGAGTCCAGAATGAAAATGGCATAGTGTGTGTGGGGGGTTGTATAACAACGAAAGTATTTTTTTATTTCTTTTTTAACTTTTCAAAGAGAAAAGCAAACTGGGGCCTAGGAGTGGGCAGGGAGGAAAGTGTGTAACAATGAATGAATGGAAATCAGAATATCTGTAAACTTTAAAATAAAAAAAAATTTAAAAACATATAAAAGAAATAAAATCATGTAAAAGGAGCTGGAATTTATTTTGTATAGTTAACAGTGATATTTAAATGGACAGCTTATATAAACCCTATGTGATACTAAAACGCTCCACTATGGTTCCATCAGTAAAAGCACTTCAAATTCAAGTTGATAAGTAAAGTTAAAACTAACACAAGAAATGCTGCCTTAGAAGATAAATCTGAAACTGAACAGTAATGAAATTAGGAACACTTGGTTTGAAGAAGGTAGTAGTAATCCCATTACTGTTACTTTAGGAGAAAAGTTAGCCTTTAAATCAACAGAACAATGGTAACTGAGTTTGTTTTACATGATAGAGTCAACTTAGACTAGACAAACTTTGGTCCCTAATAAAGTGTATGTAGCTGATTACATTCAGCCATCCATTACTGGTCTGCTATCTGATTCTTGGATGGTCATGGAACCAAACACTTTAAATACATTTGTTTTATTTTTACTGTTCCTATGTGTGGCTGCTGCTATTGAATTAATTTGTTCTACGTGGTTCCATACTAGAGGAGAATATGATCCATAGTTTTATGTTTGCATGTGGAAACAATACTTAAGAAGCATCACTTTGATTAGATTAGCCCCCTCTTGACTTTCAGAGCTGGATATTTGCTCCAATTTGATCTTCCCAGCAATCTTTAAAGTATATGTGTTGAAATAGATACTCTAAGTTCTGTTCATAGTTTTATCAAGTTTTATTTGTAGCTAAGGTGCATTATTTAATCCTCTCTGAATAAAGCCACAGTTTATTTTCAAATGGAGAGAAGGGGTTTTGTATCCCAAAGTTGCCAGGTGCTGTAGTTGATGGGATAAAACTACTTTTTAATAAAGCTCTCTGTCAGATGGTTTAATGCTTTAAAAGTTAGATAGCTGTTTCCCACTAACCCCCAGAAATAGAGAAATGTAGATGGTCACTATATATACTATGTCTTAACTGACTCATAGCTAACCCTCCAGTAAGTTTTCAGTGGCAATAAATGATAAGGAAGGACCTATCCTATCCTTCTCCCATGGAACAGCTAGTGAATTCAAACTGCATACCTTTGGGATTAACAGAGCTCCCTATTATCCGTAGATTAACAGAACAGTACCTTTCAAGATCATGCATTTTCAGTAGAAACTTAAGAATGCTTTAGGTTAGTAGAATTTGTAGAATGGCTGTATAGTGCATCAGGAAATAATGAGCTATAAGGGTAACAAATTGGCATACTGCTTGCTTTGGTGATAATTAAACATTGAGATTAGACTGAAATGAAGTTGAAAGATTAAATGCTGGGAATTGGAAATATTTTAGTATGAACTCTGGAAACCAGTATATTTTATGAAGAGGTGATAACCATAAATAAAAACACTCAATCTTAAAATTGGTTGTTACTCATTCTGTGAGCCTTAAATGGATGTCCGGGGCTAAAATCTTTAGGGAAAGACTGCAGCTGGTAGATTCCATTCAACAGCCTGATTAAGTAGTTTACCACCAGGACTGGTGAAGGCTTAGGCTTTTATGTATTATCTATATTGTTTTGAAAGATGAACTATTTAGAATTTTTGAGAAATTGGACTCAGGCTTTTTGTTTGGATCTAAAAAAGCAAGAAAGAAGTTTACATAAGCCAAAAGTTTTGATTAATGTAAGTAAAATTTTAAATTAAGAGTAATTTGATACTGTATTACTGATGGAGGAACATAAGAGTGTATGAAGATAAAATTAGTATATTCTATATCCTTTGACTATTTTAATAAGCATCAATTCCTGATCATTGACAACTTGCATGTTAACAGTTGAGTTATGAAGAAAATGGGTTTCTTCTACCTATACTTATATACCAACCAAAATTAACTTTTCTTACTTAGAAACATAAATGTATAGTGTTTTTACGCAAATTATATCAGCCTTTGATTGTCTAAAATTGAAAATCTTTTACAGGGAGAATGAAGTTGAAGAAGTAAAGGAAGAGGGTCCAAAAGAAATGACATTGGATGAGTGGAAGGCTATTCAGAATAAAGACCGGGCTAAAGTAGAATTTAATATCCGAAAACCAAATGAAGGTGCTGATGGACAGTGGAAGAAAGGATTTGTTCTTCATAAGTCGAAGAGTGAAGAGGTAGATAATTTTGTGATGGCTAAAATTCAAATGTGACTAAAATAATTGTCATTTTTCTTTTAAAAAAGATAATGAGATTTTGTTCATGCTTTACATAGGGACATAGAATTTTAGAAAGATGAAACGTGTTACTCTAGCTCTTGTCATTTATCATATAATTTATTAGTTCTTTCAAAAAGAATGATAGTCCTTAAAATTATGTTAATTTTTCACATGTTAACAGTGATTATGGTAAAATCTGTGAAAGCCAAAACCTAAGCAAAATGAGAACTAAACAGAAGGATTTGCTTTTCCACTGAAACAAGTGATGGAAAAGTTCTGAGTCTGCACTTTTTTCAAGAAAACTTAGAAGACTGAAGTTGTGTAGGTTGGGGTTTTATATAAACAAGGAATGTGTAACTTAGTCTGCATTTGAAACTTGTTAGTTTAGGCCATATAGATTAGGTTCCATCAATAGTAATTTCCTTTACTGAGGAATGATAACTTGAGTAAACTAGAAAATTGAATACGTGGATATCCTTTACTTGGGAAACATGGAAATTGAGAAAGTCATGTTGGTGGCTTTTGTTTTATTAGCTCCTTCATCTTTGGGGTGTAATTTAGAGAAATATCCTATTGCTACTCTTTATTATGTACAAGTGAATGTTTTTCAGTCATACTTTGAACAAAATTAAATTATTTCTTTTATTCAAAGGGAATTCTATCCATGCAGACATTGATAAGTTTTATCTGGGCTTTTTTATTTTTAAAAAGTTTTTATATTGACTTATGAATTAATGCTTCTAGTTACTGTAAGTTTACAAAAAGACTTACTGAATTAAGATCAAGCAGTGGGGGAAGGGGGGGACAGGGAGGAAAATGTACAACAATGAATGAATGGATGTAGCTGTTTATTCTAACAGTCCATGAGTATATTCAATACTTTTCTCCAGCACCACAATTCAAGGCTCTCTGATGCATAGCAAGTAATTGCAAAGACCATGCATGGCCTGGATCAGGTTTACTCTAGTCTCTTGGTCTCTAGGCTAACATTGTTGATTTGTACATGGAAAAACATGTAATAGTTAATTACTAGTAATTAATAGTAAAATGTTCTAAGGAGGCATCTATACAGATTCTAGTCTGAAAGACATGTTTGAAATTTACTTTGCAGACTTCACAAAGGGTTATGACTCATTAAGTGTGAAATAGGACCTAGCCAGTAAATTGTGATGTACATGTCTATTTGAGAAATGACAAAATAATTTCTGCTGTTTAGAGGAGTTTGGAATAAAAATGTAAGGAATTCTAAGATAAGCATTGCTGAGTTGAAAGTTGTATTGTTAATTATAACGTTATTATCCTTGTTAATTTTTCCTGAGTCTTGTTAGGTGCTCTCGAGTCAAGTACAATTCATACTTACCCTGTGAGCAAAAGATCTGAACCCTATCCTATCCAGTGCTGACCTCATGTCTCACATACTCAAGCTCATTGCAGCAGTCACTGTCAGTCTGTCTGATTGAGGATATTCCTCTCTTTCAACTCGCCACCTTTCCAAGCATGTCCCATTTCCAAGGACTAGTCTTTCCTAACATTTCCTAAAGTGTGAAATGAAGCATTGTCATCTTTGCCTCCAAGGAGCACTTTGGCTCCAGACTTCTTCAAGACATACCTATTTGTTATTTTTGTAATCCATAGGATATTTAGTACTTCCCCAACACGACTGCTCAAAGTCATCAATAATACTAATTCTTAAAAATAAATAAATAAATAAAACTAATTCTTTCATCCTTTGTCAAATGGCATAAGCTAGAACTCTTCCATAGTGTTTTCAGAGTTGGGAATGTTCATTAGTGTATTGCCAGGCTTGGCTTCGGTGGTTCCTCTGTGGATTTGAACAGTTCATGTTTTATCTAATGTTCCTGGGGGTTTTTTGCAGTTTGCATCACTCAGAGACTTATATTACCCTAGATCTACATATAGGATCATTATCTCTTAAGGATAGGGCTCTAATTAGAAAATAGGCAATACTAACTTTGCTGTTAATTTCCTAATGGCCTTAAATTTTTTTTTTTTTTTTTTACCCTCAAGGCTCATGCTGAAGACTCTGTTATGGACCATCATTTCCGGAAGCCAGCAAATGATATAACGTCTCAGCTGGAGATTAATTTTGGAGACCTTGGCCGCCCAGGACGTGGTGGCAGGGGTGGGAGAGGAGGACGTGGACG
>NW_006399755.1:33569648-33584549 GCF_000299155.1 Elephantulus edwardii | reverse complement strand
ATATTATTGCTTTAATTTTTTATTGATGAGAACCAACCATAATGTCCCGAATTCTTGATTTCTAGTAGACAGATTTAGTGTCATTAACGGTACAGTAGCGCTATTTTGTTTCTTCCTAACATTTCCAAAGGCCACTGTTGTGTATTTGACCTTTCCGTATCTGTTTTTGAAAGGTTTACCATTATTTGTACTTTGAGGTGTGCTTACATTAGGACTTCTTCCTAGCTTAATGGTGAATGGGCTAATAAAAAATGCTAATTGAGTTCTAAACTAAATTTCAAAATGATACCAGTATCTAGGAAGTAGGCAGAGTACAATGCCGAGCAAAATGTTAAGAATCTACATGTATATTGTATGAATCCTACTTAGTGATTTTTAAATTTTTTTTCCTGAAAGAAAATCCATTGGCAAAAGGGTTCTCTGATGGCTTAGTGGTAAGGAGTTACAGCACTGCTATCCCAAACACACTTGGTTTGAATCCCATCAGCTACTCTGCATGTACAGAGCCTATTTCCATATGATCTACTACCTCTGAAAACCCATTAGAGGGTCAGTTGTGAGTTTCTCCCAACTCAGCAGTACCTAACAATGGTGACTACTCAGAAACTTGAAAGTGCCTTAAAGTGTCAGGCTATGTTTATTACTTAGGACAGGATTTAGATATCGCTACATAGGTTGCTGTGAGTCCTCGACAGCACCTAAGCACAAGTGTGATCTATAATTCTGTCACTCAGATCAAAGCTTTGTTATCTTTTACGTCAAGGTATTTATAGTTGATTTAAATTCTAGATGTTGGTAATCCATTTTCATGATAAGAGAATGATGGTTAATTTTGATTTTATTTCTTTTTTCAGTCAAGTGCTTCTGCTCCTGATGTAGATGACCCAGAGGCATTCCCAGCTCTGGCTTAACTGGAGATGCCATAAGACAGCCCTGGTTCCTTCGTGGACCCTCCTCTTTGAGGCTTTGCATGCTTAAGGATCCCAAACAACTACGAAATTTTAAAAAAAGACTGTCATTCATACCATTCACACCTAAAGACTGAATTTTATCTGTTTTGAAAATGAACTTCTCTCGCTACAAAGAAGTAACAAATATGGTAGTCAGTTTTTGTATTTAGAAATGTATTGGTAGCAGGGATGTTTTCATAATTTTCAGAGATTATGCATTCTTCATGAATACTTTTGTATTGCTGCTTGCAAATATGCATTTCCAAACTTGAAATATAGGTGTGAACAGTGTGTACCAGTTTAAAGCTTTCACTTCATTTGTGTTTTTTAATTAAGGATTTAGATGTTCCCTCAATTACAAAGTGGTTTTAAATATTGAACCTAATAATCAGTTTTAATATCTGCTTTGCATTTTTCACACATGGTCAGCTAAGACATGTAAACTTGATTTGTCAAATTTTATGCTGTGTGAAATACTAACTACTTTATGTATTTTAACTTAGTTTTAGTATTTTCATTTTCAGGAAAGATATTTTCAATTCTCATGATAGCTGTTACTATGCTAAATCTTTATATACAAAAATATCAGTACTTGAACAGATTCAAAGCACATTGGTTAATGACCCTTGCTCCTACAGTGATGCATGATTCATTAGGTTCAAATTATACTTGCTTCACAATTTCAACTATAAGACTTTCCCACTTGGAAAAGAAAGATACATTATTGTTGAAAATTGTTTAGCTTATTGTTGATAAAAAAAATCCTGTCCAGTGAAGTAGTTAACCAGGGTGTGGAATTTTTTTTTCCCCATATCAGTGTGGGTGGAATAGATTGATTGGACAAATGCATAATATTTAAATTTTCCTGTAAAATAAGTGTCTTGCCCTTCAGTATGACTTGTATATTTGAAAGAACCCCAAATCAAAATTGTACTCAAACAAACAACTCTTTGAACCTTCCTTGTACTGAAGAAACCAAAGGGCACTGGTTAGTATGGTGAAGTGGGGAAAGTATTTTAATTCTGGAATTTGGAAAGCAGATAGCTTTATTTCATAAAGTTGAAACAGCAGCACTATCCATCAAATATAAACCAAAAATTTTATGTTTCTGAATTTTCAATGTTGCTTATTAATTTTGGTCTAGAGTTGATATATGAATGTTCCATAAAACGTGATAATTTTTCTTCTACCATTAGAAAATGAGGTTAGTAATGGACTTCTTGGATGGAAAAGGAACTTTACCACTGAACAGAACATACCTTGAGAGACTGATTTTTAAACACTTCATAGAATTTTTTTTATTTTCCATGTTTATGGTATTTTATTTTGTTCCAAAGGTAACTTGGATTTTAAAATTAGTTATTCTACCTATTTATGGTAATACTTAGTTTTAAAAAGTAGGAAGAGCATAGTGTCTGATTGGTTCTTCTGTATACTTCTAACAGAAATTGTACAATTTAAAAATTAATTTGGGTTAGATTTTTTCACTAACCACCCACTAGTCTGACATGTTAGAGAGAAGATAATTTTCTTTAATGGTGAGTGAAACTTGTGCTAGTGTTTTGAATCTTACAGTGATGAGCATGTTCTGCACTGGTGCTAATGTCCAGTATAATTTTATATTCACAGACATACCTGCCATTCTGAGGCTAGTATTATTTAGTCCTTATGGACTATTGACCCAAGTTCTCTTGAGACTGCAACTTACACAACTAAATCTGCATTTAGAAGAGTATATTTCTGGACATGTGACTATTTAGCTTATAAATCTTAATTTCTAGCAGAATTACAGAAAGCACCTGTTAATAAAACACTTCGCAAGTTCTGTCAGCTTTTGCTGAAAGTCATGTCAACACAGAACACAGCAATATTTGGTATATTGCAAGCTTTTGAAATAGCCTAAAATATTTAGTTACTTGCATCTCATGGATGTAAATTTGCTTCCTTAGTTCACTTTGTCAAGAGCTGAAACTGTGAACCTAATTTTATCTTAATAGGTAATAAAGATTTATTTTCATGCTCGCTTTTTAAAAGCCATTAAGAACAATCAAATAGGTGCTCATCTACTGTCATGCTCCCTAGTTAGTCACTTGTTTGTGCACTGTCAAGGTAATGCTCCTATTTCATTTTCTTGCCTTTAGAATTTGTGGGGTTTTGTTCATCCATGCTGTTGAATTACTTTTGGGAAGGTATTAAGATTATTGTGCGCCCCCATGTTAGAGCCAGCCCATAACTGACCCTCCAGCAGGTTTTCAAAGGCAGTATTAGAAATCTCAAATTTTTGACTAATCAGGTGAGTTTCAAGGGTAAATGAGAATTAGTATGTTTCATAGCAAGCCACTTTTTGAGCATGAAGGTTAATCATACTAAAAACCACTTTACTGACAGTAAGTATAAATACTTGTAATAGTAAATCCCATAATGGGTACAGATCCTAAAATAAAAATTGTAGCTCTGAAGGGAGTGTTTAAGAAGTAATACCAGAACCAGAAGTATTTCAAGCTTACATTGACGTCATTGGGGTTTAGTATTTGTAGGTAAATATGTTTTGAGACCTCTGAAGAATTTTTTAAATATGTCATCAGGTACTATACATGTAACTTAATTTTCTTTTGAAAATGGGAGCAGGACATATGATTGCTAAAGTTGTAAATATACTTGGGAACTGACTGTGTTAGAATTTTGGAGTTGAGGATATTAATACTCCTTTCTAAATTGTTTATTTTTCTAATTGCTATAGATGGTCAGATCAAAAGAAAAGTATTAATACTTTTGGGGAGATTGCGTACAATGTAATTATTGTAGATTGAGTTTTTAAATACATCGTTATGAGAACTAGCTTGATGTGAAAGGAACCATCAAGTGTTCAAAAGATAGTAAAATCAGTTTAAGAAGAAAAAAGCTCCTAGAGCACACTATTTTGAAAGTAATAAGCCAGGTAATAGTAACTGGTAGAGAAAATGTGGTTTCTCAGGTGCATGCAATTCTACATTATGCTTTGAAATGGATTATTATCCAGATGTTTATAGTTCTAATGAGATTAATAACCTAAATGAGTACTTACTGAATGTGATCATTTAAAAGCCAAGATCTTCAAGTTCACTGCAGAAAACCCAGGAAAGTTTTCATTAGTACAATTTGCAAGGTATTATCTAGTAAAAAATAATCACATCTAATCAAAGCTTCCAGGCCCTACAAATGAAACTTAACAACATGCTTTTGCAAAATTAACGGTCTGATTTTGTCATTGGGCAGAATATTGACACTTTTCAAAAATTTCAGTTACTTTTTTTTAGCCTTGCCATGCTTTTTTATTTTCTCTTAATTCTTTTAGTTAAATTCGGACGTTGAGAAATGACAAATGTTTCATTTTCCGTAGTCTAAATTTAAAACATTTATTAGATTACACAGGTAATTTGTTAAAGCCATAAAAATTTTAGTCATAGCATTAAAGCTCTGTATAGAAGTCTGCAAACTTAAGTCTGTGACCTGTTTTTGTAAAGTCTGATAGTAATTTCTATATTTTAAAGTTGTAGAGATTGTATATAATCAACAATATTTAAAATGGTTATCTGGCCCTTCAGGATTAGTTAGCTGACCTGAAGTTTCCCATCTGCATGCAAAGGCCTTTTTAAAAATAAAAGTAGTTAAAAATACCAACTAATCTTGTCCTATGAAAAATTGTGAAATAATGAAGTACCTTTAATTGGAATAAAGGCAAGATAATCCTGGTAATCTATTAGTAAAGATTGTTAATTTTACATAGCAAGTTAAGCATGACAGAATGTTTAGTAACCCACAAAGCACTTTGATGAATTTTTTTTCTGTTGATACACTCTAGATTGCTGAATGTTTTGTTATAGATGAGAGTACTTATTTCAGTAGAGTTCCTTTGATAGTAACCATTTCAGCCAAGAAAATCTATGGAACAAGCTGGTCACAGTAAGTTGTGCAGCTACAGGACTTAGCTTCTGGAAATGGGCGTGCATTTCTCAGCTTAGTCAAGATAATATCACAGTACTCATTTGGGCTAAATGTAGCTTGTATTGATTACTTTTGCCAAGTAGGTGTTAAGGCAATTGTTAAGTTATAAGTATGGACATAAAAGAAATGGCCTCCACAAGTTAGAAAATCATTACCAGATAGTTTTTTGAGGTATCTTCTAGAGTTATTTGATGTTTTTGTGTCAGTGATGTTTATCCCATTAGATACTACTCACTTGGGAAGGTGGCAGTCCTTGTGCATGTACGCTGATAAATGCATGTAAGCCTTGTGTGTCAAATGCTAAGAGATGATTAACTGTTCATGTGGCAACTGCTTCAGGTTTCTCTGAATAAGTTGCTGCAAACTGGTTTTGTGGCTTTGTGCCTAAGTAACAACATTGATTGAGGATAAAAGAGCCGTAGACTAACCAAAGTTTTGTTAGTAGTACTATTTGATGAATTAAGTAGGGAAAACTGAAGTTGCCTATTTTAGGGATGATATTCTGTCTCAGTTGCTGCCTGTAGTGTAAACTATTAATTTGAAGAAGTGATCATGTGCAGAACTTTTCCTTAAAAGAACCCTGGTTTCCTTTAGGTACTTTGTGTACTGAATGCCTGCTTTCACACCTTGTTTGCAGTGGGGTCAGAAACTAGCCAGAGCTGATGAGTTTGTTTTCAGAGGCAATAAATCGCAGGAGAGAAGATTGACCATCCTTGTCATTCCCCCCACCCCTCTGCAGGCTGGTGGGATTGCAGCACTGCTGCTTATCACTAGACCACCAGCGTTCTCTATTTTTCAGTACTTTGATAGAAAAGTGCTCAAAACTGTTGGAATTGTTTTGGAAAGAATTGATGACTTAACCCAGAAGATAGGAGTGAGGTGTTTTTCCCTCCCCTTCCATTTTTCTGACTGAACCAAATTTATAGTCCAACATGACTAGTGAATTGAACCAGGCACACATTGTGTTCAGAGGTAGTTTGGATTTATGTCACCATTTTCAAATGTAATGCATATTTTTTAAAAGATAAATTTTTTTTTTTAATTTTATTATTTTTGTGTGAGTGTACTGTCAAATCAGATCTGACTGGTACAGGAGGAGATTGTCCCTCCTTCCTCGGCAGAGAAAATAATATTTTTTAAAGATAAAAAAACCCACTTGCTCAAAACTACATACAGTTTCAATTGATTGCCATTCCAGGATTTGTAATATGCTTCTTAAATGTTAGCCAAGGGTTCACGTAGGTGCTGATGTCTACATTGGGAGCTTCTGAAGAATGCGCCTTTGTCAAACTTTGAAGAATATATATTCACAGTGTGCCTCCAACACTCATGACCATCTCTTAAAACTTGAGTGAGTGATTCTGTTTAAAATTCCAATAGACTAACATGTAGGATGCACTTACATCTTTATCCAAATGCTAATAGAAGTCATTTGAGTTAAGTTGAGAAGTGTTTTGGATGCTTTGTAATTCCAAGTGAAAATACTTAGCTCTTTACAAGAGACTGGGCAAAGTTTTCTTCAAGAAATTGCCAGTAAAATTGTAGTGTCTCAGTCACAGGAGAACGTGGATGTTCCCTTTTCTCCATATCTTTTTCGCCCCCTATTTAGACTAAGTTACTAAAAATTAGAGGAAATTTTAGTTGAGTTAAAGATACCTATAGCTGAAGAAATGCCTTATTAACTCCAGTATGCTTGCAAGTTATTTATAACCACTACCCTTTTAAAATCTATTGCAAGCAGGTCAAGCAAACAATTTTAAAAACATCTAGTGCATCTGCGCTGAAAGCTACCTTGCCATAAAAAAAGTAAACAAAAGGATGATCTTGTTTATAGAAATACAAGGGAAGATCTAGGTAAATGGAATTTTAGTATTTGTTCCCAGAGATGGAGGAAAAACCTTAGGCAACAAGCTTTTTGTTTGATTTTTTTTTTTTAAACAGTGCTGTGAAAAACAATTTACTGCCTTTTGAGATGGAATAAAGTATACTTTTTCTATATGGAATCTTGGGACATCTATTTTCACCTTGGGATATTTTTTAAATTGGGTGTGGATTTGGGACACGAGAAGTACCTGCATAATGCCAGGGAGTAGGTATTTTGCCCAATTCTAGAATGTTCATTTTTGCACTAACAAAGTTAACCCACTTCTGGGTTTTATTTTCAGTAAAAATCCAGAGATTTTTTACGAAGATTATTCTCTGACAGTCTAGTAGTAGGTGTTTCCCTGGTTCCTATTGCCTACTTTAGGTACCTTTTAGTTGGCCAAGCCTCAGCAACCCTATGGTTTGCACTTTGCCCTATTAAGTATCGTCTTAATGCTCAAGTCTGTTGTTAAAAGTCTTTGTCAATCCATCTTGTCAACAGTCTTCTTTCACTGACTTCGAGCATAATGTCTTCTAATAACTAGCCCTTTCTAACAACATGCTCAAAATAGATAATAAACCAATTTTGTCTCTTAAGGAGCACTTTGGTTGCAGTATCTCCAAGGCAGGTTTGTCTTGGCAGTCCATTAACTATACTGCCAGCACCACAATTCAGTTCTTTTCTGGTTTTCCTTATTCATCGTCTAACTTTGCTTTGCTTATGAAGCAACTGGGAATACCCTGGCCTGCATCAGGGACACCTTAGTCTTTGTATTAACGTCTTTGTTCATTACAGCAGATTTTCCCAATGCTACATGCTTGATTTCTTGTAGATTGAGAGAATATATGAAATTGATAAAATGTATTAATGCACCTCATCTGACAATACCTAGGCAAAAGATAATGGAAGAATCCTTTAAATTAGCCTAATAGGAGAATCCTGTCAGATAAGGAGAAGCTTAAACTGGGCTGCTCCTTGGAGGCAAGGATCCTGAGGTTGAGGCATTGTCTGACATACTTTGGACATGAAAGGAGGGACGGTCCTTGGAGAGGGACAGCACAGGAAGGGAAGACCCTTTATGAGATGGATTGATTCAGTGACTGGGGTAATAGTTGGGTGTGTCAGAGACAGTGCGATTGGCACAGGACAGCAGGGTTTAGGGCTGTTGTACGGAGGGTCGCTGTGAGTAGCAAGTGCAAGCACATAACTTTATTTGACCCTCTGTCTCAGTTTTCTCATCTATGTAGTAACATTTTTGTTACTAGTGGTTGTGAAAATACTTAGTAACTATATGTGTACTACATTATTATTCTAGGTGCTATTACTATTAACAATTCCTATTAGATGAGAATTTGGAAAAATTTGCTTGTTATATAAGAAATCTGGGTTTCAAAAATCCCCTGACTGTAATCTTAATAACTGCACAAACCCTTCTCCTTGCCTATTTGATGCATCTGTTTGCCTTCTGTCTGACAGAAGTACAAATGGTCAGTGAAAAGTGCTGAGGTGATGGGCATAGACAGCCAAGAAATGTCTTCAAAGTAGTCAGCAGTGTCAGTCTCTAGAACAACTAGCTCAGGGCTTTGAAAAGGAATTTTTTCTGCCCTCGCTCATTCTCACCGTCCCTTCCCCTTTTGAACATTTATACATTATCTTGTTCTCATCCTGTGTTCTTAATAGTGGCCATATGCAGTATTGTCCTGTGACTGAGCATAATCTCTAGACTCCCTTTTTATGAAAACATTGTTCCTTAGTGCTACCTACTATTGCGTTGTGTAAATGTACCACAATTACTCAGACCATTCATTTGTTAATGAGCATTTGGGTTATTTCCATTTTATTGCTATTTTGAGTCCTGTTAGGAACATGGGTGTGCACATTTGTGTCTCAGTTCTGATTGGATATACTCCTAGCAGTGGAATAGCTGGGTCATGAGATTGCTATGTTCATCCTTTTGAGAAAATGCTACCATAGTGGCTGTCCCATTTTAACAGTCCTACCAATAGCACATAAGTTTCAATCTCTGCCTCCTCCCTAACATTTATTGTTTGCTGTGTTGTTAAACATTGGGACTGTTACTGGGAAGAGATGGCATCTTATTGTTTTGATTTGCATCTGGTTGCTAGTGATTTTGAAAATTTCTCATGTGTGAAAGCTATCCACATGTCTTTAGTGAAGTCTTTTCATGTCTTTTGCCTATTTGATGATTGGGTTAGCAGTCTTTTTCTTATGGAGGCCTTGTAGTAGTCTGTAAACTTTAATTATGAGATCCTTGTCTGAAATGTCATAGCCAAAATTTTTTTTGTTAGTTTTTTGTAAAAACAGACTTTTTTAAATTTTAATAGTTTATTTACAAAATTTGATTACATTGTTCTTAAGAACAAATTCTTTGTTTCCCTCACCCTGCCCCCATCAAATGGTACAACCTCATGATTAATCCCCCTTTCCCCTGCACATCCTATCCCTGTGCATCCAGCCTCTCCCAGCCCTCTTGGATGCTTATACGCATTCTACAATAATGGTTTTTTTTTTTTAAATAATTTTGATGAACATTTACAGAGAATTTGGATTTCCATTCATTCATTGCTGCATTTCTCTACCCGCCCAGCCCTCTCCCCCCGTCCCCCCCCACCAGTTTGCTCCTCTCTTTCAAAAGTAAGGGGAGCTCTGGTGGCCTAGTGGCAAGAAGCTGCACAGCAATCCCAGAGGAACACAGTTTGAATCCACCAGACACTCTGCCGGAGAAGGAGGCGCAATATCCTCCTGTACCAGTCAGATGTGATTTGACGGTACACGCACACAAAATAAAAAATAAAAAAATTTTAAAAAAAGGTATAAGACTCCCTCCCTGGTACACAATCCCCCTGCCACCCCTCCCACCGCCCAAAGTACATTTCACTATGCAACCTTAATTGTGGACTCTTGTTACAATAATGGTTTTATACAATATTTTCCTTGTGGGTCTGAGTTCATTCAGTATAATGCTCTCCAGTCCCTCCCAAGCAAGTTAGGTAATAATTTACAAAATCATTGCTCCTGCATGCTGCATAGTATTCTGTTGTGTGAATGTACCCTAATTTCTCAATCCATTCATTTGTGGTTGTACATTTTGGCTGTTTCCATGTTCTTGCAATGATGAATAATGCTGCTGTGAACATTGGTGTACAAATCTCAGTTTGTGCCTCAGGTTTTTTTTTTTAATTTATTATTCATTTCAATGAAAATCCACAGAGACTTTGGATTTCGATTAATTCATTGTTGTACTTTTTTCCCCTTCCAACCCTGCCCCCTAGTACACTACCCTTTTGGAAAAGTCAAAGAAAGTTCTTTCATTGTTTACAATCCCTCCCCCCAGGTCCACTCTACTATGCAGCCTTTGCTCTGGACTCCTGTCCTGACAAAAATAATTAATCAGATATCCCTTTTAAATAATTTTCTCCATCTGTTTTCAATGCAGTATACATTATTGAACCCATCTTTCTCAGTCTCTTCCCCCCCCCACGTCAGTCCTGTTTTACAACAATGGCACCGTGCAGTATTTGTCCTTTTGTTACTGAGATACTTCACTCAGCATAATGTCCTCCACAGTCATCCATTTTGAATAATACTGTACGAGTTCCTTATTTTTCGATGCAGCATAGTATTCCCTTGTGTGAAGATACCACAGCTTTATCCATTTATTTGTTGAGCACTTAGATTGTTTCCAACTCCTTGCTATTGTGAACAAAGCCTCGATAAATATGGGTGTGCATGTGCCTCAGTTCTTATTTTCTCAGGGTATATTCCAAGTAGTGGAATAGCTGGGTCATACAGAATTTCTGTGTTCAGCTTTTTGAGGAAGCACCCAGAACACAGGAATGACAGGGAAATCACTGAGAAGACTGTGGAAGTATCAGAAGAAAACTTCGCAGGTGTTTTGGAGAATGGGGTAAACCACATTCAGGAAGCACAGATAACACCAAATAGACTAGACCCAAAAAAGAAAAAATGCCAAGACATTATCATAGTTAAATTCTCCAAATTAAAAGATAAGGATAAAATTCTAAAAGCAGCATGAGAAAAAGTTACCTACAAAGGGGAAACAGATTAAGTTCTGATTTTCAGCAGAAACCATGCGAGGCAAATGTTTATTCCACGTTTGTGGGCTGCCTTTTCATCCTGTTTTTGAAAGTTTTGAAAGGGATTTGGTCTTAGGTCCAAATGTTGATTACATGTTGTCTATTTCATGCTCTCCAGGTTGTGCGTTTTTGGCTATGTTTGCAAGACTTTATGCCGTAAGCTAGGGCTTTAAGTTTTCCATTTTGTCTCTTAAGATCTTTATGGTTTGGAGTTTTACGCCTAGGTCTCTGATCCACTTTGAGTTGGTTTTTGTGTATGGTGTGTGATGTGGATCCTGTTTCCATTTTATGTAGATAGATGGCCAGTTTTGCCATCACCTTTTGTTAAAAGAGGCTTTCTTTTCCCCAATTAATTGTTTACCCCCCATTGTCAAGAATTATTTTACCACAGGTGGATGTGTTGATTTCTGGGTTCTCCGTTCCATCCCATAGATCTGTGTGTGTATCCTTGTACCAATACCAAGGTGTTTTGAATGAGATGTCTCCTACCTAGTTTTTGTTTCTCAGAAAGCTTTGCTTATTCTGGATTTCTTTCTTTTCAAGATAAAAATGGAAACTGCCTTTTCTATTTCCTTGAATGAATTTGCTATAAGTTTTGGGATTGTGTTGAACCTATAGATTGCTTTTAGAAAGATTGTCATTTTCACAATGTTCAATCTTCCGATTCATGGACGGGGAATATATTTCCATTTAGTTACTTCTCATTGTTTCTTGTAGTAGGGTTTTATAATTTTCTTACAAAGGTCTTTTCTATCTCTAGTTAGGTTTATTCCTGTGTACTTCATTTGTGGTTGGCTATTGTAAATGGCTCTGTTTTACTAGGTTTTTTCCCCCATGCTTTCTTTGTTATTGTAGGCAAATACACCTAATTTTTGTAGTTTACCCTATAACGTCCCACTCTATTAATTTGGTCTCCTAGATCTTACAGGTTTTTTGCTTGAGTCTTTGGGATTTTTTGTGTGTGTCTTATATCATCTGCATGTAGCAACAGTTTCACCACCTCTTTACCTATTTGGGTGCCTGTTACTTCCTTCTTTGCCTTTTGTACTTCACTAGAACTTCCAATACAGTATTGAATAAAAATGATAGTGAGCATCCTTGCTTGATCCCTGTTCACAAGGGGAATTCGTTGAGTCTCTTGAGAATTATGGCTCTTGGTTTTGCAGATATACTGATCCCACTCAGCCTTTTCTAGCTGACCATTTTCAGTGTTAAGCAGTATTCTACACTTAAAAAGAAGATTGCATATTATGCATTATATCATTCTCATACCCATCCCAATTTCAGACATGTTAAAATGTGTAGTGAATTACATCGTACTATTGATGACATAAAAAATAAGGCCACTGGAGCCAATGGGATACCAACTGACTTGTTTTAATTAACAGATGCAGCCTTGAATGCACTCACCAGTCTATGCCAGAAAATTTGGAGGACAGCTGTCTAACCTACAGATTGGAAAAGGTCCATGTTTGTTCCCATTCCCAGGAGGGTGAGGGTGATCCAACTGAATGCTTAAATTATCAAACAATATTGATATCACATGCAAGCAAAATACCACTGATGATCATTCAAAAATGGCTGGAACACTACGTAGATAAGGAACTGCCAGAAGGTCAAGCAGGATTTAGAAGAGGCCATGGTACCAGGGATATCCTTGCTGAAAGTAAGGAATACCAGGAGAATGTCTGCTTTATTGATTATGCAAAGGCATATTACTGTGTGGATCACCACAGGTTGTGGTTGACATTGAGAAGAATGGGAATCCCAGAGCACTTGATTGTGCTCATGTGGAACTTTACCTACATAAGAAGGCTGTTGTGTGAACAGAGCAGGGGAGCACTGTGTGGTTTGGAATTGGGGAGTGCATCAGGGTTGTAGTCTCCATACTTATTCAGTCTATATGCTGAGCAGATTATCTGAGAAGCTGGACTCTGAAGAAGAATAGGGCATCAGGATTGGAGGGAGACTCATCAATAACTTGCATTATGCTGATGACACAATCTTTCTTGCTAAAAGTGACAAGGCCTTGAAGCACTTGTTGCAGAAGGTCAAGGAATGCAGGCTTTAGTATTGTTTGTGTCTCAATATCAAGAAAAGGATTCTTACTTCTAGATGAATAGGCAGGGTCATGATGGAGAGAAGATTGAAACTGTCAAAGCTTTGTCTTGATTCACAATTAACATCCTTCGTATGAGCAGTCGGGAAATGAGACACATTGCACTGGGAAAGTCAGCAGTTAGGGACTTTTCCAAATTATTGAGGAGTTGTGATGGCAGTTTGAGGACTAAAGTGCACCTGATTCAGGCAGTAAGTAGTCTTTCTGATTACTAGCTATGCATCTGAGAGCTGGATGATGAATGACAGAAAAAGAATTGACGTGAGCTGTAGTGTTAGAGCAGAGCACTGAACATCTCTTGGATGGCTGAGAGAATGAATAGATATGTCTTGGAGAGGGTGCAGCTAGAATGCTCAATAGTGGCAAGAATGATGTGGCTTCGCCTCACATACTTTGGATATGTTGCTAGGAGGTGCTGTTCTTTTGAGAAGAACATGAGTTGGGAAAGGTAAGCAAAGGAGAGGAAGACCCTCAACCAGGTGGGTTAATACAGGGACTGCTGCAACGGGTTCTTGTGTGTCATTAAGTGAGGATGATGCAGAATAGAATAGGGTTCAGATTTTTTGTTCATAAGGTCACTATGCGATATGCTCGACAGCACCTAACAACAATTGATGTAAACCCCAACCAAATTCACTGCTGTTAATTCCAGCTCTACGTGACTCCCTCAGGTTCCCAAATGTAAATCTTTGTGGGAAGAGACTGCCCTTCTTTTTTACTTAAGACTAGTGGATTCTAACTGATAGACTCTTTGATAGTAGCACAAGAAGGTACAAACTAATACCAGGAGGCAGCAAGGACTCCTGCACAGTGTGAGCGGGATAGCTTTTTTTTCCCATTGAATAATACAGTGTCACTGGCATTTGAGAAGGGCGGACAGTCTCATGAAGTAGAGGTGGGACTCAAATCAGCTTTGAATTTTAGAAAAAATGGAAAATGTCTCAATGAACAGTCCAGAGGATTTTTCTACAATACCTTTACCAGGTAAGCAGGTGAGAACCAAACTTTCACAAGTTTTTAATCACTGGCTGAAAGTTCCAGAAGACAAATCTAAGGACAATCATTGAGATGACAGAAATGCTGCACAAAGCCAGTTTTATGCATTAATGACTTCGAAGACAACTCAAAACGTTGATGTGGCTTTCCCATGTCACACAGCATCTATGGATTCAGTCTGTCATCAATTCTGGTAACACTGTGTATTTCCTAAGTTTAGAAAAAATCTTAACACTTGATCCCGCAGAGGCCTTGAAGCTTTTTACCCAATAGCTCTTAGAACTCCACCAGGGTCAAAGTCTGGATGTCTACTAGAGAGACAATTATTTGTGTCCCACAAAAGAGGAGTACAAAGCTATTATGCTGCAGAAAACCAGCGGGCTGTTTGAATTAGTTGTAGGTCTGTCTCATACAGCAGTTTTCGGATTACAAAGAAGATTTAAAGTCACTGCTTAATATACTTGGACTTTTTCCAGATTAGGGATGATTATGCCAACCTACACTTCAAAAGGATACAGTAAAAACAAGCTCCTGTGAAAATTTAACAGAAGGAAAATTCTCCTTCCCTACCATCCATGCTATTTGGTCAGGACCTGAAAGTACCCAGATACAGAAGAATACTCTGTGCCAGAAAACTGAGAATGTAGGTATTACAAAATACTGGGTGAATTATCTGGAAAATATAGGGTCCTTTGAATACATGCAGAACACTTTGAAAGAAAGTTTAAAGCCTGTAAACATACAGATGCTCAATGTGGAAACTCCGAGCTCACAGTTCCAATAAAGCACTTAGGATGTTTAAAAAAGAAAACTAATGATTTTTTTAATATTTTTTTTTATTGGGAAAAACATATTGAGGGTACAAGGAGG
>NW_006399755.1:33552001-33568638 GCF_000299155.1 Elephantulus edwardii | reverse complement strand
CCGGAGAAAACTGATGATTTTATAGCTTTTTTATTGGGCCTGATAACTTATAGTCCTATTGTTTTTTTCCTTTTAGCTTATCTTCTAAAATGGTTGGTCTTCTAAAATGGATAGTTAATCTCAGACACTGAGTAGGGGAGATGAGAATCAGGCTGTGTCTGCTTAGAGCCCCTTGACTGCCATCGCATAAGGAGGTGAAGGCATGACGGGACTACTCGGACATACCTGGTTGGGAAATCTGATGTGCTACCGTGGTACATTGTGATTTGTCTGTCCTCCCATGAATGTTCTGTTGATTCTGTCAATAAAGATTTCACCTTAAAAAAATAAAAGGATACAAACTACATAGCCAGAGTTCCTTAAGGGATTGCATACAAACAAATATGTGTTGGAGAAAGTGCCGTTAACCTGCTCATTAGAGGCAAGGATGGTGAAGCTTCCTATACATTGAGCATGTTGTTAGGAGGAACAAGTCCTTGTAAAAACACAACATGCTTGGAGAGCTAGAGGGTCAATGTAAGAGAGGAAGACCCTCAACAAGATGGATTGACACAAGGTGGGTTTAAGTATGTCACATAATGAAGATGGCATATAGGGCAAGATTCAGATTGGTTGTTCATAGGGTTGCTTTGAGTCTGTTGACAGCATCTAAAAACAAAAGCTTAATTGATATTTTTCATACGCAAAACATCAAATGGTAGATTGTTTTAAAAGTGATGCAGTGTTAAATTCCTTGAAATTCAGCATGTCAGATAGATGATTGATAATTATACATAGATAGATAGATAGATATTAATAAATCGATCATGATTTAAACAAGTCCCTACTAAGAAGTATTTATTGTCTGGAAACAATTACTTACATTCACGTTTTGTTAAGTATTGCCCAACTACTATTTCTGATAACCTATTGACTCTTATTGCAAATACTAGTTTTCCTTAGTAGTGCTGACTTTTCCTTTAATGATACATGATAATGATTTTTCTCTGTTTATACAGGGTCCCTTCCCCGATGCTTTTTACGTATTGTGAGTTGCCCATTCAAGAAGCATTTTTCTTTGAAGGAAGGCTTTTCGTATTGATCTAGGATAGATCCTTATTAGGGAAGATATTTATGGCATATGCTACAATATTTTTATCTATGCTTGTGTCTTAGTGTGAATTCTGTAAGGTTTCCTTTTAGTTTATTTGGAATTTTTTTCTGGTGTACATTGTGATGTAATTTTTTTTTCCTTTCCCATAATTTATTTAGCCACTTGGATAGACATTCATTTTTTTAGGGATAAGGAAACACTTGCCTGATTCTTGTTTGAAATGGTGGTTCATTCTCAGTCATTTTTGAGGGTGCATAATATGAGCTGTCATGAACTTTGAAGGCTAAGAATGGCAAAAGGCTCTTTTGGGGTGGAGATGGGGGTTAATCATGAGGTTGTAGGGTTTGATGGGAGAAGCGGTGGGTTGGGGAGGTGGGAGTAATCTGATGTGAGGGACAATGTATACAAACTTGTAAGCAGTGTAAAATTAAAAAAGGCTGTTCTGGAAGGTTGAAAACATATTGGAGGAGATAACAATTGGCAAGTGACAGCAACATCAGATAACATCAAATGAAAGAAAAGGACAACTCAATGAAAAAACAAGAGTCTAACAGAGTTGACAAATAGAATATGCTCAACTTGGCCTCTTTTTCACTGACCTCAGGATCTTGATGAGTTGCTGTGCTGCCGTATGCTATTAATTGAAGTTGAGGATTGGGAACAGAGTGGAGAAAATATTCATTTGTCTTTTTTTAAATTATTATTAAATTTTATTAGTTTTAATGAACATTTACAGAGATTTGGGGTTCTCATTCATTGTTGCACTGTTTTCTCTACCCTCCTCCCCAGTTTGTTCTTCTCCCCCCCCCAAATGTCTGTTTTAATTGTCCAATTGCCACAGTGCTTGTCAAAGCCAGTTCTAATTAATCTCCTTTGTCAGTGTGCCCTTTGCCATTCCCTATCACTCCTTCCTGAGAGAGACTTCACGGTGATTCATAAGGAAAAGGGGATGGCGTATTCTCTTAGCTACTTCCTGCTGAAAAGGGACATTGTGGGTTTCAGGGTGAAGATATTTTCTCACTACTCTAAAGGGCCCCTTTGGCAGTAGGAAAAACATAGACTATTATGGAGATTGATTTTTTAATTTAGATGCACTGTTATCAATTGTGCTTAGCCATACATGTTCATATCCTTGAAGATGTATCATGGAACTGTTGCAGCCTAGAAGACACAAATTTAACTAACAAGTTAAAAGTACATGAGTCAAAAATTAACAAGCAATAATATTCTGAGTAGAGGTTCTAGTAGTGGCACAAATCAAGTTACAGAGGGAAGGTGGTTCTTACAATAAAAGGCCTATAGACTAGCACTTTGTCTATTATAGTGTACAGGGTAGGAACCACAAGATGTAGAATCTCAGCTATGTCATTTATGCTTCTTAAGTCCTGGAGCAAAGTCCATATACCACTGGGCTGTTTTACAACTCGGAAGTTCACATGCAAGGTAGAGGTGAAGTAAGGAGCTGCTTATGAGATTTTCCGTCCATTCCAACAACTAAGAGATAGTGAGAAGAGTTGGGACCTCAGAAGGCTTTTAGGACCAATTAGTAGGCTCTGTGTCCAGGAGAAAATGAATATACTTACCAGTAATGTTAATGCTCATCCACGGCTCTTCTGGGAGGATCTAAATCGTTGAAGCGTTCTTTGTTTCCAGCTGGGAGCTGGGGCCTGTCAGTCCTGTCAGCCACGAGGACCTGATGTGGGCCACCTTGGCCAAGTGTCCTTCAGAGCCACACTGAAAGCAAGTGAGTGGGAGCTTCCTCTCTACTCCCTTGCCTATCTGTGGCTCTCGTCTGTGACACTGTCTACTGAAGTGGCCCAGCTTTCCACAGTGGAAGCAATTCTGACCTCCTTTATTACCTTTGGGTGGCACTGTATATGAGTAAGACTTCCTTTTCCTGACACAGGCCCTAAACTGGCAGCAATAGCTGCCCCAATAATTTTGGCCATTCTCTGGTCTTTTCTCTTCCCTTTAGATCCCGGTTGTTAAAAGAGGGGAAAATTTAAGCAAATGTATAACAAATAATTTTGAACATTATAATCTTTTAAGCTTACGGCTAGAAGTATTAACAACCTTCCCCCGCCCCCCTTGCAGCTCCACAACCACCTGTATCATTTGTCTTTTTAATGTTTATAACAATTCCCGGGGTTGTACAAATAGTTAACATCCTGGGGGCCTTGGAAGAAAGGCTTGGTGATGTACTTCTGAAAAATCAGCAATTGAAAATCCTGTGGAGCAGAGTTCTACACTGAGGTACATGGAGTTGCCATAGCCATGTTAATATGAATTAGGTCATGTCAGTAAAGGAAGACAGGCCAAGGAAATAGAATCTCTGATTTCCAGGAAAGAGCTCTCTTTTCAAGAAACAATTCACAGACTACTTAAGAATTAAGAGTGGAAATTCCCATAAGTTCATTAGAAATGAACTCAGAACACTATGCTAATTTAAGTCCTAGAAAATTAAAGAATATGAATTTCAGTAGAACAGACATTTCTAAATTGACTTTGGTATGTTTATCAGGATTGAGTATGAATCATTGCTCATTTCTTTGGGCAAATCTACAAAAACCTCTTTAAAGTGTTAAAAGTACTCCTGTCCCAACAATTTTCTATATAGTCTTTTCACTAACTTCATATGCTTGCTAAAGCTGAATAAAAGGATTGATAATTTTGAATTATGACATTGGTGATATTGAATATAACAATGACTTCCTGAAGACTAAACAGGCCTACCTTCAAAGAAGCACAGTGACAATGCTCCCTAAAAGCTCTCAGGTACTTTGGACAAGTTACCCTGGAGAGAAATGTCATTCTTGGTAAAACTTAAGAGTAAGAGTCATGTAAAAAGAGGAAGACCCTTAATGAGGTGAATTGACACAGTGGTTGCAACAATAGATTGACACAGCAATGGTTCTGCAGGACAGGGCAGTGTTCTGTTGCTCATAAAATCACCGAGTCAGATGGAATCCTTGTGGTGTAGTGAATAATTTGTAGAGCTGTTAACCAGTAGTTTGAAGCCATCTGTTAACCCGTAGGAGAAAGATGGACAGTCTCCTCTCCAAAAGATCCACAGTCTCAGAAACCTGATAGAGGGTCACTTTCTGTCAGAACTGACCTAACAGTAGTATCAGGGTTGGTTGGTTTGGTCTAGTAGTCCCTGGAGAAGGGAGCTCATGTGGTCTAGAAGGTATAGAGTTGTACTGCCAACCCAAAGGCACGTGGTTTGAGTTTACCAGCTGCTCCATGAAAGGTGGGCGGTCTCCCATGCACTTTACTGCCTCTGAAAATCCTCTGGAGGGTCAACTGTGAGTCAGTCAGTTGATGACACACAGCAAACAGTCCCTGGAGAAAGATAGCATGCTTAGTAAAGGAAAGGGTTAGCAAATGACTAAACCTTCAATGAGATTGGCCCAGTGGTTAAAACAATAGACACAGACAGTAATGATTGTGAGGATGGTGCAGGACCCTGGTGGTGTAACAGTTAAGCACTCAGCCACTAATTTGAAGCTTAGCAATTTGAATCCTTCCAGCAACTCTGTTGGGGAAGACACCTAGCAACTTTCTCCTAGAAAGATTATAGTCTAGAAAACCCAGCAGGGCAGTCTACTCTGTTAAATGGTGTCATGATGAGTCAAAATCAATTCAGTGGCACCCAACAACTATGGACCAATCATGGCACTGAGGCAAAAAAGTTGCAGCTGGGGAGCTCTGGTGGTCTAGTAGTAAGAAGCTGAGCTGCTAAACCAAATGCAGTTCAAATCTAGCAGCTGCTCTGTGGGAGAAGGGCAGTCTCCTCTCATGCAATTTACAGCTTCTGAAAATGCACCTGAGGGTCAGCTCTGAGTGGGTTCTGACTCAATGGAACATAACAAAAATTCCAGGGAAAGTAAGTAAGAAAACAGTAAAGATGCCTTACTGCCAAGAAGTAATAGGTTGACTTGCTTCTGGCAAGGTAGTCTTTGTTGCAAACAAGGTGAAGGACAGGTGGTACATCCTGACTGTAAACGAGACGCAGCTAATGCCAAAATGTGAAGAATCATGGTGTGAAGGGGCAAGAGTGAAATAGGAATGTAAGGAAGAACCTTAAGTTTTTAAAACAGAGCCTGGGAAGATTAAATGTGTGAGATCTGGGATGTCAGTGAGCAAGGATTGAGAAGTTTCAACATAAACAAGCAGAACAAATATTCAACCCTTCTACCTTGAGTTCAGGAAAATCTGGTAAATTATTATTTATACAGGGACTTTGGTAGCCTAATTGGTAGGAATTGCACTGCTAACCCAAATGTTTATGGTTCAAATCCATTAGGTGCTCTGCAGAAAAAGGATGAGTAAGTCCCCCCACCAGACTTTCAGGCTCTAAAAAGCCTTAGAGGGGTAGCTATGAGTGGGTTCCACACTTACCCACAGTGTGAGAGGGAGGACTGTAGATTAAGTGCCCTGGTGGTTTGACAATTTGAATTCACCAGTTGCTCCACAAAGGAAAGCTGTGGCAGTTTGTTTTCATAAAGGCTTGAGTGGGTCTTACTGAATGGAACATAACAAAAATTTTCCAAGGCTGTAAAGCCTTGGAAACCTATGGGGGCAGTTCTCTGGTTACTAAGTTGTCATTGACCCAACAGTAGTGGATTTAGGTCTAGTTTTGAAGCTGCGATTCATTATGGTCGCATTTCTAATCTGGTGACTTAGAGAAGAAGCACATACCTGTTGCAATTCTCCCCCCGCCGCCCCTTTTTCTTTTTTAAAAAAGAAAATCCAAAAAGGGTAGCGGAGAAGCTGCCTCAGTTCCAGGGTTAGACCTAAGTGTGGGTCGGGGTAGGCCCCAGACTTAGGTAGGGTTTTAAGAGATCCTTTTTGGACTTTGATCCCAATAGAAAGCTACCCTCTGAATGGCACAGAAGTATTAGCGGTTCAGACCAAGACTCTCCTAACAGCTCAGTGAAAGAAATGCCAATGGTGAAGGCATAAAGAAGGAGGGTTGGAGTGGGTATTGGCAAGCCAGGGTTTGTAGCTTTAAATATGTAAAACATGGGTCCTATTCCCAATTCCAGGCTCAACCTGAGCTGCCTAACAACCAGCTTCAAGTCTGAAAGATGAAGGTTTCTCCAATATCCTAAATCAGGTTTTCAATAGCACTCCAAGGTGCTCTTGAGTCACTAGAGGAGAGTGAAGGCAATATAAGGCCATAACATGGTGGGGAAAATGAGAAGGGGGAAAGTGTGTTTATAGGCCTCCACAAATACGACAATAATCATCGTGGTGACTCATTATACTGGTGTTCATGTGTATGTGATGTGTATCATCTAGAAAGCTAGGCTCTTCCGTTCTGAAGACTTGCTGTATTTCTCAGTTTATTCACCATCTAGAGCTACACTCTCCAGTACGGTAGCCACTAGCCACTGTATGCTCACTGTCAAAGTTTAATTGGTAGATGATGCTATACACATTCCAAGTGGTCAACAGTTACTTGTTGGCTAGAGTCTGCATTATTGGGAATTGTAGACAAAGAACATTTCTATCACCCCAGGAAGGTTGTGGGTTTTTTTTTGTTTTGTTTTGTTTTTTACAGTAATAGTAATCACCATAAGGCCTGGTAAGTAAGTAGGTTCTTTATTTGTTGCATGAATGGTCTTTGTGATTATTTCATATTTCTAGTTAAGAGTTCTTCTTTTTTCTCCCCTATTCCCTTTCTGGCCAACATGGTGAAGCAAGTTGCCAGGTACCCAGGTTGAAATCTCTAGGTCTATATGGGGAGGAAGGAAAAATGAGGTGTATGGTTAAAGGTGAGTGCTTGGGTCCTGAGACGCTGTGAACTGACTGACCTGCCCTCTCGTCAGGACTGAGTGATGGCTACCAGAGGACTCAATAAGGGCTGAGTAGATGGGGTGTAGAGTGCTGGCTGGAGGCCTACTAGGCTTTCTAGTCTTCAAGCCTTGTCTCTCAGAGCATAACGGAGCCACACCCCATCTTTAACTGATCCAGAGTCAGCTTCTCACCACAGGGGAAGTTGAGGGGATGAAAGGAACTCGAGGGGAAAACCGAAAGGGTGATGTGCTGAGGCTCCTGTTCTTCCAGAGGCTCAGGGACAGGCGTCTCATGTGAAGGGAGATAATCTATGTTGGAGGGTAAGTAGCCCTCCTGGGTGGGCAAGTAGTCCACAGAGAGCACTGTCAAGGGGCTGGCTGGATTTCTGGGCTTTGAGTCGGGGCCCTTGCCCAGCAGGATCTTGTACAGATCCCCTAGGTGTTTTGTCTCTGTTGTGAGGACCGTTAGAGGTGTTGCATCTTCCTTAGACATATGGTGACTTTGGATTTCTTGTCCCTCTTCTGTCCGGTTGGAGCAGTGTGGACGTTTGAAGTCTGGAGTCACTTGATGAATGACCTCGTTGATGACCAGTGTCTCAGGTTCTTCAGGAGTGTGTTTGGCTCCCAGGAGCTTGTCCCAGGGCAGCTGCATCTTGTCCTGAAAGAACAGAGATGGAGAAGCTTTTAATGTTGTTCAGATAGCTCAAAGTCTCCACTGTCTGCTTGTCAAGGGTGGGACACTGACCTTCAGTTTGACAAGGTAAAAGAAGCAAACATTGTCAGGAAGCCTGCATTGGACTTTAAAAAATATGTATTTTATGAGTTGCTCATTCATACACCACATTTTTCTTTGAAAGAAGGCTTTTGGTTTAATTTTATTTTGGTTTTTGGTTGTTCCCTTTTTTTCCCATATTGACCTGGAAAATTTCTTTATTAAGGAAACCATTTATGATACATATTAAGATCTTTTTATCTATGTGTGTGTATGTGTATGTGTGTGTGTGTATATATATATATGTGTATATATATGTATATATGTGTATGTGTGTGTGTATATATGTATATATATATATTTTATTTTTTTTTGCCAGGTTCTCCTTTTAATCCTTTGGGAATTTATTCTGGTATACATTGTAATGACTGTAATGTAAAGATCTGTCTTGTTTCCCACCGACAGCACCCTCTCTACCCACATTGTTGATTTATCTGGTTGACTGAATGTTTGGTTTTTGTTGTTGTTGTTGTTGGTTTGGTTTTTTTTTTTTTAGAGGTACGGAAACATTTTTCTAATTCTATACTATAAATGGCTTCGTTAGCCATTTATTTGACCCCCACAACCTGGCTCGAGTATTAGCCTGTTTCTAATTTGAATCACACTGTATCACCTGCTCCTCAGGCGGAGAAGGCACTCAGCTCACACTCAACTCATTGCCAGCAAGTCTGAGTTTCCAAGGCTGTCAATCACATGGGAGATTGTTCATCTTTCTCCCATGGAGCTGCTGGTGGACTTGAACCAGAGAAGCCTTTGGGTTAACAGCCCTACTCCCTGCAGACCACACCATCAGAGCTCCGAAGGTGCTGTGGATGCAAAGGGAAAAAAGGCAAGACTGACTTTGCTTCTGTTCAGGGAGGAGTCAGGGAACATTTGCCTACACTCTCCAGGTAGTAAAGCGATGTTAAGTTGAGTCCTGACAGATGTCTTTTCTAGATGGAGAAGTGGCAAGCAAAGAGGGCTGATGTGTTCTGGAACCTTCCAATTATGTTATATGACCAGAAAATTGAGGATTTGGGGAAATAGGAAGAGCCTCACATTATGAAGGGCCTTTTAAGGAATTCTAAGGAGCTGACTTTGATAGAACTTCTAAAAACCTTTAGATAGAGTGAGAATCATGTCAGTTTAGCTTTTAGAAAACACTCCTCCAGAATAACGATTTTTGAAAGAAATGTCCATCCTTCCTGATAGCTATTTTGCCTGTTAATTCTGTCACTCTTTGCAGCCCATCACCTGTTCTTTAATGTCAGATCTCTAAACTGCTGTTCCAGATGCCAAGTTTACCATCTTATTTCTTTTGGTATTGCTGTTAACTGCCCTCAAGGTGGCCTCCAGCTTCTGGTGACATCATAGACTTGATTGCTGTGATTCATATAGTTTTCACTGGCTCATTTTTAGAATTAAAACACCATATATTCCTTCTTACAGCAGAAACTCCATTGAAACCTGTTCATCATCACAGAAACAGGCAAACTTCCACTGACTGATAAGGTGGATAGTGCCAGTGCATGAGCTACACTGACCAGAAATCATGGAATGTGAGAATTCCACCACCGAACCACCAATGTCCCCAGCACTCCCTTTTTGTTGTTGTTGTTAGGTGCCATTGGTTCAAGTACAACTTATAACCACCATTTAACAAAAGATCTGAACCTTGTTCTATCCTGTGCCATCCTCACACTTCCTGACACACAAGAGCCTAATGCAGCAGTCACCGTGTCAATCCACCTAGTTGAGAGTCTTCTTCTCCTTTGCTGACCCTTCCCACCATCATACCCTTCTCCAAGGAATAGCCCCTCGGAGCAACATGCCCAGAGTATGTGAGCCAGAGCATCATCATTCTTGCCTCCAAAGAGCACTCTGGCTACACCTTCTCCAAGACATATCTGTTTGTTCTCTTGGCTGTCCATGGGATGTTCAGTGCTCTTCTCCAGCACCACAGGTCAAAGGCATCAATTCTTTTTCTGTCATCCTTATTCATTGTCCAGCTCTCAGATTCATAGCTGGTAATTAGAAAGACTATGGACTGAATTAAATGCACCTTCAACATCATTACTCTCAATAATTTGGAGCGGTCCCTCAGTGCAGATTTTCCCAGTTCAATGCACTCCCTTTAACAGATTTAAGTTGCTCTTCCCTTTTTTTACTGGTCTCTCTTAATATTCAAGAAACTAAGGGAGTCTTGGTGGCTAGTGGCAGGAATCTGCACTGCAATCCTGAAGGCACACAATTCTAATCAGGCAGACACTTCACAGAAGAAGGAGGGGAAATCTGTGCCAGTAAGATACAATTTGATGGCACACAACAAGAAAAGAAAAAAAAAGAGAGAAAGAAAGAAAATAATACACTGACTGCCTGATTCAGTCATTGTATAAGTCAGTGTGTTTTTGCTAAAAAGCAAAAACTCCAGCAAAATAAAAAAATGCACTGCCATCAAGTTGAGTCCAACTCATAGCTGCCCTCCATCAGGTTTCTGAGGTTGTATATCATTAACAGGAGACTGTCAGTCTTTCTCCAGTGGAGCAGCTGATGTGTTAGAACCATACAGTTGATTAATTCAAACAACCAACCAACAATGAGATTAGAAGCTATACTTTATAACCACTTATGTCACCAGAGCTCTTTTATTACTTCCAATTAATGTTACAAGTCCTTGGCCAACCAATTAGCTCTTGCATAACTGCCTTCTCCACTTCTCCACATTGACCTCCAGATATTTTTATTTCATATACTGCCCTGATTGTAGAAAAAGCAAGGGTCACGATGGCCATATCTGACCTTTACCATTTTCACAAAGGTGAACTGTCCCTGTCAACAACATCAATAACACAAAACTAATTCCCATGAAGTTAGGCATGTCTCCCACTTCCTCATACCTCTTTCTACCCATCACAACCTTACTGCTCTACTGGGTCTAAAATCTGATGTGATGGCTAACAGACCACCCAGAACCATATATGGGAAATCAAAAGGTTGTAATCCAAGTGAATAGCAGAATAAGCTTACAAAATGTATTCATAGATGCCTCAGCCTTGAGCTTCATAGTTTTAGGCCAGTGTTACAAAGCACTCAGTCTTGCTCATATTTGCTCTCCCCATCGCAATCCTCCAACAAGCTTAGGCAAAATGCTCTTAGCTCTGTTTAAATGGCTTAAACAGTCCCAAGATCTATTCCATCTCATGTCAGGTCTCTGGTTCTATGAACCCTAAGCCCTTAATATCACACTAATGTTCACTGAATAGGTTTTGTTTGTTTTTCCTGTCTCACACCCACACTTTCATCAACTGCCAGTCTTCACTTAGCACATGTGTGCTCCACTATCTCCTGTGTGACAACTTCCTCATTCATCTGAGCCCCTGGTGATTGTCCTTCTACTCAAATATCAACGAAGAAACAATCTATCAGGTTCTTGGCATGTGGGTGCACTTACAAAATTTTCAACATATCTGCACACAGGGACCATATCTTAAGGGTAATTATTATTAGGTTCTGGCAAGGTCACTAAGACACACCTAGTGATCCTGTGGCCAACAGATAGGAACTTTGCCCTATCCTACACCATTCTCACAAACTGTCATGTTCAAGCCAATTGTGGTAGTCACTGTGTCAATTTATCTCCTTGAAGGTCTTCATCTCTTTCACTGATTTTATATCTTTCCCAGCAAGGTGTTCTTTTCCAAGAACAGGTCCCTCTTGAAGGAATGTCCAAATTAAACAAGACAGAGTGTCACCATCCTTCCCTCTAAGTTGAATTCTGGTTTCTCCAAGAGAGATTTGTTTGTTCCTTTGGTAGTCCAAGAGATGTTCAGTTCTCTTTACCAACACTGTAATTCGAAGGCATCAGTTCTTTTTTGATCTTCCTTAGTCATTGTTCAGCTTTCAGATGCATAGGAAGCAGCTGAAAACACAGTTTGAATCTGGCACACCTAAGGGAAGAGTGCTAACATGAGGCTCCATGTGTTACAGAGCAGAGCTGTGCCCCCCCCCCCGCAAGGTTTTGTTGGCTGTAATGACTATGTAAGCAGATTCTTTATGCATAAGACATGCGTAAAGTCATTAAAGAAAAATTAAAGAAAAAAAATTAAAGAAAAAAACCCAACAAACATAAACAAAAACCCCCAACAAAACCAATGCTGCCTTGGCAAAGAGAAAACCCTAAGAACTACTCCCAACTCTGATATTCCGTAGCCTAGGAAAACATGACAGACCAATCTGGGCTCCAGCTGTCATTCGTCAAATGACAAATTATACAAAGTGGTTTGTTTTGGATCAGCCTCTGACATCTTCCACCTCAACACCCCGCCCCTCAGCCTTGAATGTGACAAGTGTCTAGGAAGTGGAAAGTTGCCTTCTCAAAGACAGACTGCCTTCCAGGACCCTGGCCAGCTAGAGTGCGCGCGCGCGCGTGTGTGTGTGTGTGTGTGTGTGTGTGTGTGTGTGCTGCCCTCCTTGGAACTGGCTCACTTCTGATTGTTGCACAAACCGGTCCTGGCATGCTGGTTGGGCTGAGAACACAGCTGGCAGCTTTGGAAAGCTAAGCTGCCAAAGTGCTACTTCCACAGAGGTGGGAGCGATTACATGGGGTGGAGGAATGGCTTGTTGTTTTCACAGGGTGAAGTGGTTGCTCTGCCTTCTTTGTGAAGCTCTGGCAGTATTGATTGAGGCAGCTCCTCAGTGCATTTAAAAGCGGGCTCTGGTTGACAAGTCCGGGAGGAAGGCTTTTGAAACCACTCTCAGCTTAGGCACCTCAGGGACACTATTTTCAGCTCTTATAAGCTCAAAATAGATAATATCCAAGTGACCCCCCTTTTATGATTCAGCCTTTTTCTCCAAAGCTTTCAGACATAGTTTTTCAGCTACATCCATCTTGGTAGTGATAGAAGAGTGTAAAGCCTAGAAGGGGGTGGGGCCTGAAAGCTCCAAGCACATTTTGCTGGAGATTTTGTTGTGATTCTGTTTCTGCCTCAGTCTAACACAAGGAGAAAAATTTGTTCCTTTAAAAAATAGGCCACATGATCCAAGGGTCATGTCACATGACTTTCAAGGAGGCCTCCAAGGCTTTTGTTGTGTGTATTCTTTAAATTTTTTAATTTGTTACTTATTTTTAAAAAAATATGTATGTGACATAGTTAATTTTTTTAAGTTGAAGGGGATTATGTAATGTTATTCTTCATCCTCCCTCCCCCAAAGCAATCATATTTATCAGTGTTTATGAATTACACGTATGCTTCCAGAAGCATCTAGTGAACATGCTGGAGGAGTGTGTGTGCGTGTGTGTGTGTGTATGTAAACTCTCCCCTCCTTTCATGCAAATGTGAACTCACTATACTTAAATATTATTAACTTGGCTTTTTTTCACTTAAAATGTCTTGCTGATAATCCCTCCCTTCTCTCATTGCCATCAAGTCAGGAGTGAGAACCGACTCACAGTTGACCTTCTAGTGACTTTTCAGAGGCTGTAAATTTCACAGAAGGTAAATGCCCATCTTTCCTCCCACGGAGCAGCTCTTAGATTTGAACTTATTGTCGTTGAGTTGGCAGCACAACAGTTTATCCACTAGGCCATCAGAGCTCCCTTGGTGATAACTGGGAACAAACAAATCTATATTGTTCTTTTAAACAGTTGCATGATGTTCTGTTATTAGAATGTGACCAAATTATTTAACTTCTTCTCCAGCACCACAGTTCAAAGGCATCAATTCTTTTTTTTGTCATCCTTATTCATTGTCCAGGTCTTGGATGCATAGCTAGTAATTGGAAAGACTATGGCCTGAATCAGATACACATTAGTCCTCAAACTGGCATCACTACTCCTCAGTGACTTGGAAAGGTCCCTAACTGCTGATTTTCCCAGTGTAATCTTACTAATAGCAAGTGTGTCTCCTTATTTCCTGACTGCTCATACCAAGGATGTTAACTGTGAATCCAAGCAAGATGAAGTTGTTGACAGTTTCAATCTCCTCTCCATCTGTCATGACACTGCCTATTGGTCCAGTGGTAAGAATCTTTGTTTTCTTGATATTGAGATGCAATCCATACTGAAGGCTGCATTCCTTGATCTTCTGCAACAAGTGCTTCAAGTCCTCCTCACTTTCAGCAAGTAATATTGTGTCATCTGCATAATGCATTTTACTAATGAGTCTCTCTCCAATTCTAATGCCACATTTCTCTTCATTGAGTCCAGCTTTTTGGATAATTTTCTCAGCATATAGATTGAACAGGTAAGGAGATAGAATACAACCCTGATGGACTCCCTTCCCATGCAGTGTTCCCCTGGTCCAGGTATAGGTTCCTCATAAACACAATCAAGTGCTCTGGGATTCCCATTATCCTCAATGTCAGCCACAACTTGTCATGATCCACACAGTCAAAAGTCATAGTCAATAAAGCACAAATAGACATTCTTCTGTTATTCCTTACTTTCAATCCATCTGACATCAGCCATGATATCCCTGGTGTCACGGCCTCTTCTTAATCCTGCTTGAACATCTGGCAGTTCCTTATCTGTGTATTGTTCCAGTTGTTTTGAATGATAAGCAGCAGTATTTTGCTTGCATGTGATATCAATGATATTGTTCGATAATTTCCACATTCATTTTGATCACCTTTCTTGGGAGTTGGAACAAATATGGACCTCTTCCAATCCATTGGCCAGATAACATCCTCCAAATTCCCTGGCATAGACTGGTAAGTGCATCCAAGGCTGCATTTTTTAATTGAAATAAGTCAATTGATATCCCATCAATTCCTGGGGCCTTGCTTTTTGCCAATGCCTTCAATGCAGTTTCCACTTCCTCTTTTATTACCATTGGTAATGTTTATGTGGTTCATGTGGTACTTCCCAGAATTTTTCTGTGTCAATCAATTCTTTCTGATACAGTAGCTCTGTGTTTTCCTTCCATCTTCTTTTGATGCTTTCTGGCTCATTCTCATAACATCTTTCAACATTGACACATAAGGCCTAAATTTGTTTTTCACTTCTTTCAGCTTGAGAAATGCAAAGCGAGTTCTTCCCTTTTTATTCTCCGATTCCAGCTCTCTGCACGTTCCATTATTATACTTTGCTTTATCCTCCTGAGCAGCCCTTTGAAACTGTCTGTTAAGCTCTTTCACTGCAACATGTTTTCATTTAGATTTGGCTTTTTGACATCCCAGTGCAATCTTTAGGGTCTCTCCTGACATCCATTTCTTCTTTTTCTTTCTCCTCTGGTTTTGTAATGACCTTTTTTTCCCCACCAAATTTTGCAGTCTGAAGTTGACTGAACATGCAATAAAAAGGCATTAATGATAATTGGTGACTAGAATGCAAAAGTTGGAAATAATGAAGAAAAACAGTAGTTGGAAAATAGGCTTGGTTATAGAAATCAAGCTGGAAATAGAATGATTGAATTTTGTACTTACAATGATTTATTCATTGCAAATATTTTTTTTTCTAAAAGACTCAAAAGATGATTTTACACATGGATTTTACCCAGTGGGCTGCATAGGAATCAGGTTGACTACATTTGTGGAAGAAATCGTTGGAGAAGCTCAATATCAACAGTCAAAACGAGGCCAGGGGCAGCCTGTGGGCCAGACCGTCAATTACTCATATGCAAGTTCAAATTGAGGCTGAAGAAAATGAAAGTAAGTCCACAGGACATGTTGCTAAGAGAGATTATTTCTTGGACAGGACATTATGCTAAGGAGGGTATAGGGTCAGTGAAAGAGAGGAAGATGTTCAAGGAGATGGATTGACACAGTGACTGCAGCAACAGGCTACACGTGTCAGAGATGGTGAGGAGACGCAGGAGAGGACAGGGTCAGATCCATAGTGCATAGGGTGGCTATGACTCTTACTCAATGGCACTTAACAACAGAAACAAGAACTACATGACAGCATTGCAAATTGAAGCAAAAAAATCTAGTAAAATGTGAAAGCCCATCAAAGAGGTAGGTTAAACACAGAGTCAGAGATGACTCAATGGCACCTAACAACAATGAGCATATTTACCGCACACAGCGTTGAGGCACATGTGTGGTAACTTCTGCATGATGTCTCCCTTTGTGCATCTTCTGAATATGCCTTCTATGCTTTCTTTTGGGCCTCCAGTGGCTCCCCGGGCTTCTGTATCCTCTAATGACCAGGCAGAGCCAGCCAAGCCCTTGACATCAGGACAACCAGCTTCAAGCCAGGTGTCCGTGACTGACCCAGTACTGCTTCCCACTGTGCTATTTCAGGCCTGTGGGACATCATAGTGTGAATCTCAGCATTGGGAAATAGCTGAAAGCTAAGATGGTTCAACTATTGGTCTCTTGGACCATAAGTCCTTTCTACCACTAGCAGTTTATAGAATGCTCACAGTTTATAGAATGCTTTCCCATAAGCCAGCAGAGTATTGCCTTTAAGCAAGAGCTCAAAATGTGGATACCTGTCTAGTCAGTGTGTTCAGCTTAGCACTGACTCCTAGAAGCCTTCTCTTCACCCTGAGTTAAAAGATCTTTTAGACATATATTGTGGTGATTAGGTGTGATGGTAGTGGTGATGTGGTAGTGGTAATGTGGTAGTGTGGTGGTAGGGGTGGCAGGGGTGTGATGGTGGTAGTATGCTGTGGTGGTGGTGGTATGGTGGGGGTGAGACTGGTGGTTGGTGGTGTGGGTGTGGGTGCGGGTGTGGTGGTGGGCGTATGGTGGTGGGGTGGCGGGGGTGTGTTGGTGGCAATGGTGGTGGGGTGGTGGTGGTGGGAGTAGTGGTGGTGTGATGGGGTGGTGGAGTGGTAGGGTCGGGGTGTGGGTGTGGTAGGGGTGGTTTGGTGGGGCTGTGGTGGTGACAGTAGTGGCATAGTGTGATGGTGGTGGTATGGGTGGTGGTGTGATGGTGGTGGTGATAGGCTGATGGTGTGATGGTGGGGGTGGCAGTGTGGGGGTGGTGGTGGTGGTGGTAGTGGTGGTAGTGGCATGGTGTGATGGGGGTGTGGGTGGTGGTGGTGTG
>NW_006399755.1:33515998-33551511 GCF_000299155.1 Elephantulus edwardii | reverse complement strand
GAGGGGACCCTTCTTAAGAGAGAATGATGAGATTTCCTGGGAAGAGAGTGAGCCAGTTTTGCCTTTTATCACCTTTATAGGACTTATTGTTTTAAACCTCTCAATGGTATACAGGATAACTATTGCCAGTTTATATTTCACAAGAGATGAAACTTGAGCAAGTTGCCCATGGGTCATACATGTATTAAATGGCAGAGGCAAGGTTTGCATCCAAGTTTAATCCCAAAGCCACAAGTTTCCCTGACTGAAATGTTTTCTGGGACAGACATATCTGGGACTACACTGGCTTCTGGCTTGGGGATTTGCAAATTACAGAAATTACTGCGTAACTGAAGAGAAGAATCTTGGAAGAGAAGGACTTTGAGGTCTGAGAAGAAGGGACTGAGGCTGCCAAGGCCTCGAGCAATGGGAAGGATACAGTTTCTCCCTTGGGTTCCTGCCTTTAAATGCATCCATTTTTGTCCTTTCCTAAGCTCCCTTCGTCTTACAGCCCCTTCTTCCAGAGATGGAGCATTTTGCCTTCCCTTCCGAGCACATTCCTATCCCCTCAGACTGCATTGCAGCAGCCCCTTCTCTTCCTTTACCTTCAGCCCTCTTATTCGCCTCCTGCGTGACCTTCTCTAAAACCCTTTCCTTGCAGAACGGAATGGCTTCCTGGCTCCCAGCCAAAACCAAAATAGTCTGCCTGGGCTCTGTTTATCTGTTCCGTGCTCTGCCAGAATTGGGAGCGTCACCGCAAAGCTTCAATTCTCTTGAATTTGGAAGAAACAATACTCAGGCTGGTGCTTAGTAAATGGCAAAATACTTGCCTTAAAGAAAAAAATTGAGGACAATAATGTACAAGTTTAAAAATATGAATATATTAATACAACAAGACATTATACAACTGTATCAAAGAATGAGATAGAACTAAAAGTGTCTATAATGGAGAGAAGTGTGTCTGTATAGAGAGAAACAAAAAGCTATGGATCACAAACATCAGAAGCTACCCGTGCATGTGCTGCTCGTAAGATGACTCAGACAATGATTTAGCAGAGGTGACTTCAGCTTACCCAAGGACTCAGGCTGCCTTTTGTTGTGAACTGAATCATGTTAAAAATGCGTGCCAACTTGGCCATTTTGTGATCTGATGTAATTATCCTATGTATTGTAAATCTGCACTTCTTTGATAATGAGGCAGGATTAGTGGCAATTATGTTAATGAGGGAGGATAGCTTTCCAGGATTAGGTTGTAAAATACAGAAGAGATTAAAGGGAGGAGTAGAGAGCAGAAGGCACTTAGCACAAAGAAGAGAGGTGACCAGACACAATGGAGATGTTAAAGGGACACTGAACTCACAGGTATTAAAAGAGACAAGAAACATTCCTCAGAGTCAACAGAGAGAAAAAGGCTTCCCTTAAAGCTGGAGCTCTGGATCCAGACTTCTAACTTCCTACCCTGTGGAGGAATACATTTCTGTTTGTTAAATCTGTCTACTTTTGTTATGAAAGCACTAGATCATTAAGAAGGAGCTCTGATGGCTTTGGAGTAAGGAGTTACGCTGCCAACCCAAAGACAGGTGGTTTGAATCCAGCAGCTGCTGCAGGGGAGCAACTTTGGCAAGACCCCTTCCAACTAGAAGGATGAACTTGGTGTATCCATTTATCACCCCATCCATTAGGCACTGAAATTTTATACATTACCTCCACAATGAGATATTTTTTAGCCCAAGTACTATTAGCTGGATCTGGAATTTCTCTGCTGCACCACTGAGGCCTGAGGGCGGACAGGAGAAGAAATAACCTGCAGATTTTTTTTTTAAAAAGGATATCTGGTTAAATATGTATGGCTGGCATGCAAACGCAGATTATTAATGCTATAGTTCTTGTTTCTGTATGCAAATAAATAAAATATAAACACCAAGGAGACTAAAAAAGATACTAACGGAGACAGACGATGAATTCTCCAAGGCTAGAGTCGTTTACTTGACATAGAAAGTTGTAGTATAGTCACTTGGGATTTGCTAAATAAACTGTGGAACTTTCACTCCTTGTAGTGTTTAGCTGGCACCACTCATTCATTCAACTCTTTCATTGATTGAACCCTTAGATATGGACTATCACAGTTCCACATGTTATGGATAGAAGAGATGAGAGATGGCCCTGTCATAGGGAGACTTACTGTTTATCTATTTAGAATGTGTGTGTGTGTGTGGGGGGGGTGTTTACAAAGTGTTTATAATGGCAGAGAAATGATTGTGCTAAAAGTTAAGCAAAACAAAACAACAAACAAATATAGTATACATAGTTGGAATATACTATGTAAAAGAAGACAAAAAAATATCTTAAGGAAATAACTCCAAGCTGTTCGCAACACTATGATTAGTTATAGGAGGACATATAGGTCCTTTCTGTGAGTCTTTGAAAATATCTTGAAATGAATATAAAAACCGCAAAAACCAAACCCACTGCTGTGGAGCCAGTTCTGACTGATAGCCAGCCTTCACTGGGTTTCTGAGGCTGTAAACTTCTACTGGAGGAGACTGGATTTGAACCACACCTTTTGGTTAGCACAGCCCAACATGTAAGGCACTACATAGCTTTTGTAATGTGGAAGGAAAAAAGTTCTAAAAATGTTTCTTATAAATGCTTTTGACTTAAATATTTGAACATCTCTATCTGTTAAAAACTCAAGACCAGTATTGGAATTTGATATTTAAGAATAGCAATAAGCTCTTGTAAATTTATACATTACTTGCTAATATTACATTTATTATAGCTCTTGTTATTATTACAGCTCTTGTTATTATTACAGCTCTTGTTATTATTACAGCTCTTGTTATTATTACAACTCTTGTTATTATTACACATATTATAGAGTGTTCCTTGGAGGCAAAGATGATGACATACTTTGGCCATGTTGCTAGGAGAGGCTATTCTTGAAGTAAGATAACATGCTTTGAAAGGTGGAGAGATGGCAAAAAAGAGGAAGACCCTCAACCAGGTGGATTGACACAGTGACTGCAGCAATGGGATTGAGTGTGTCAGAGATGGTGAGGATGCGACAGGAAAGAAGAAGCTTCAGAACTTTTGTCTTAGGGTCGCTATGATTTGTGCTTCTAACAAGAAAAGTAAAAATGAATTGGAGACTCTTGAAGCCAGAAACATAGTCATAGGACACATTTCTCTCCAAATGTATGTGTAAGAGCAGAGGGACCTGTCATCTAGTATAGGACATGGTGATGAGGACCCTATTTATGCCACCCTATTTATGGCGCAACAAAAGAAACTGGATCTCTAAATGAATGTGTCGGGAGTGCTGGTAGAGGTAAGGAGTCATGCTACTGACCCAAAGGCAAGTTCAAATCCACCAGCTGCTCCTTGGGAAAAAGATGGACCATCTTCTCTTATGCTATGTACAGCCTCGGAAAAGGCACTAGAGAGACAACTGTGAGTTTGTTACAACTCGACAACACTTAAAAACAACAAATGAATGTGTGCAGCTGAGTTGCCGCCAAAGCGGGATGACTTTTTTTAGAACTATTTATTACACAGGAAGGAAACATCTGTTTTATTTAAGCCACTGCAACTTTGATGTCTCTTTGTTATAGCATCTTAACCCTCATCCTAACTACTACTAATTCATACCCAGAGGGGGACGCATGTGTTCTTGGCGGACTGCTTTTGAGTTATAGTTTTAAATATCTAACCAGATAGAGTTGTTTTTTGAAGCAGCTGTCATATAATGGGCTTTCACTAAATCTGGACTATTTTAGAGAAATTCAAAGACCAGATGAATGACTTTGGGCTTGTTTAATATGTATGACCTGGTCTGTTATCTTAAAAAGCATTTGAAAAACAGCTAACTCATTAAAAACAGAGATAAATATTTTGCTTATGAAAGAACTCATTTTTACTACAGGAATCTTTGCAAATGCAGTTAAATCTATCTAAAATAGTTTATTAACTTATCCCTGTTGTAATCATCATTGACATTTTGGTGTATTTTCTTGGGACAAAAAATAACCAACTAAATATATGCTTTACTGTTGAGTTGATTCCAACTTATAGCAAGCCCATGCCTTTAAAAGTAGAACTACTTCATAGGTTGGTTTTTTTTTTTCACTTTGCTTTGCTTTTCAATAATCTTTATAGAATCAGATAACAAGGTACCTTTGGGTGAGTTTAAACTGTCAACCTAGGACTTAGTATCAGATGCAATTTGTGCCACCCAAAGACCCATCCTTGAGACCAAGAGCCAGAATTCCTCCCAATACCCATTTTTATTTCTTCCTTAGGAAAAGAACCCTGACTTTGGAGGTGAAAATGAGCCCAGTTAAAAGAACACATTTTACGCTTCCCTTGCCTCCTCAAATACTGGACAATAAGATGCAACCAAAAGTCATAAATAACTTCTTGAAGACTTCTTAAGGGAAATACTGGCACCTTTCTTTTCTTTCCATAGTTGCAGTTTCTGTAGCCATTAGACCATGAGGTAAACTTGAGGATGGAGGCCAGTGTCAGCACGGTGACTGTGAAACTAGCACATTAGCCCTTTAACAGAACTTACTTCTTTTATTTAAGTGAGAAACTGTTAGCTAGTTTAGACCATTTTAAAGTGAACTTGGCTCTTATATGCAGCCCACTTACTGCTAGCTAACAGACCCTTTGTAAGCGCATGGGTAGTGTATATATATACTTTTTAAACAAAATCCTTTTGTTTTACAACTCACTTTATTATTCTTTTTTTTTTTTTTTCAAACAACACATCACAGCAAATATCTTTATATTCCACTTAATTGCTATAACAGGGTATTTGTTATTGTTTATTAAAGCAATCCAAAATAATTGGACATTCAAGTTCTAATATTTTCTTTCATGAACAATATTTCAGTGAACATATATGACATATATCTGCATATATCTACCTATAATATATTTATCTGCATATATCTATAATATACATAGAATACATTTTTCCTGAAGAATTGCTAGGTCTAAAGGTGTAAAATTATAAAACCTTTTGTTTGCAGGGGGAGGTTGAATAAATTTACTTTCCCAAGAGCAATACATGAAAGTGTTCATTTCTCTGACCCTTACCAGGGGCTATTATTGTTTAAAAGTGTATATTTACCATACTGGCAAGTGTAACCAACTCACTTTTGCCGGAAGGAATGCCTTGAGAACATGCCCACGAGGATGACAGCGATACAAATGCTTGGTGCCACAAACACATTCCAATTGGTTTTACCTAGAAAGTTAGCAGATCCTGAGACTGAGTTCTTGTCAATGAGCATTTCAAAATATTGAGTTTTGCGTGAACCCCTGAACCCTGTCCACAGTTTCCAGGTGGCTGGATTCAGGAAGTAGGCCAACTAACTTATGTCCATTCAGTGGTCCTAAGGGTGATCATTCGGTGGCTCTCAGTGAGGAGGGATTGAAGAAAATGGGATGTAGTATTCAAAACACTGGTTGTGAGTTGAGAGCTCTGAGTTCTAGTCTAACTGATGGGCAATCTTTGGACTTTAGTTTCATGGTCTAAAAAACATGAATGCCTAGTGGCAAGGAGCTGCAACTACAATCCCAGAGGTGCACGGTTCGAATCCACCAGATGCTCTGCTGGGGAAGGAGGGGCAGTTAGATCTGATTTGACGGTACACGCACACAAAAATTAAAAAAAAAACCAAACAACACACCAAAACAAAACATGAATGGTGATGTCTGCCTTGTGGGGAGTCGTGAGGGTGGGAGATGGCGTATTTAAGGCACACAGAACACCTGAACTTAGGAAGCCCTCCAGAAATAGTAACTATTAACTTTATCAAACCACTGAAGAGAGATCTTCTATCTAACTAAGGTCTTAGAAGTTATTCTTGCTCCTTTCTGTGAAAAGAGCTACTACAGTTTGCTACTTATTGTAATCCATCATTAATTCATCCAATATTTACTGGATACGTACTCAGTCCAGTCAGGTGCTGGCTGGGATACAAAGATGAATAGAAATTAGGCTCTTCTAGCTTGAGAAGTCACAAAAAGAGTAGGAGACAGATGTGTAAACACATAATCCATAAACTGTAATACCAGAGAATACATGTGAAATCAGACATGAGAAATGCAGTGCAGCGGAGAACAGCATGGGAAACTGCCTCATGAGCACGTCTGAAAGACCTCCCAAAAGACAATGCCGGACGTGTAGAGATGGCAAATGGAGAGGAGTCAGCTAAGTGGACAGGCTTGGGAAGGGCAGACTAGAAAAGAAGACTACCCAGAGGCATGGAAGGAATACAGCAGGAAAGTGTTATTGTGTTAGTGCACAGAATGATGGGGTCTGTGACTGGGGACAAAGCCAGCTCATGTAGGGCCTGGTAACTATGGAGTTTGAAGTCCAGCTTGAAGGCCTTTGGGGAATTGCTAGGCATTACAGCAAGAAGGGGAATATTAGGACGTTCTTATAGAACGATTCTTCTTGTTGAATAGAGTATCTGGGAGAGGGGGTGTAGTAAGGGAGGATCTAAAACCAGTTAACCCATGTAAGAGGCGTGTTGACTGGGGAGTTAATGAAGGCAGCCTTGTTAACGCCCTTACAATTAGAAGAACGTGACATTTTTCAGCATCTACTTTCATTCCTGGTCCGATGGGACATGTTTGGAGGACCACTTGCAAAAGAAGCTATGTTATTAATTCTCATTACTTGCTCACAAATTAACCTTCAGGGGTACTGAGAAGAAGATGGAAAGAGCGAGCCAGTTTCTCCGGCATAGACCCAGCATAGAGCAAGATCCTGGGGGATCAACCTGATGCTCCATGTCACCAAGTAAGAGCATTTGTTTGCTTCTTGGAACAGATGCATGCCAGCTTTGCCAAAGAGAACAGTGCTAACTTAGCCACAGGAGGGGAGCCCACGGCGGCTGTGTCACTTAGTCATATACTCAGTTAATTTGATTTATATAACTGGAATCTCAGCTTGATGACCAGTTTTGCCAATTAACACTTCTGTGACCTCGGGTAATCTTCCTGTACCTTGGTTCCTTCATTTGTGAAAAGGTGTAATTTTCCCTCCATTTTTTTTTTTTTTTTTTCATTTTCTATTGCCTGCCTAGCAGCAAGGCCAGACACTTTACATGGTGGTTAGAAGGATGAAATGATCAAAAGTGTGCATAGTACTTGACACAATGACTGGTGTGTTATAACCACCTGCAGTGCAATTGCTTCTGTTGTGTTAGTGTTTGTCTCATCACTCATTAAACATTTTATGAGCATGTAGTGGGCCCTGCTCTAGGACTTGGGGATAGAAGGAAACAGGCATTAGTCTACCATACTGGAGTCAGTTAGACATGGGGGTCTGTTGTAGAAGTGAATCATGAAGAAAATATGGAGGTGATTTGGAAACATTTCCAGGGAGATTTAGAAAATAAGTAGACACACTCTTTAAACATGTTAACACTGTCCAGGGACCAAAAAACACACCAGAAAAAACAGACATGTAGCAGCAAGAAAGTAATTAGTGAGTTAAAGAAAATCCGATCATCTCTATGTTAAATGTGGTGGGAGTACACAATTGGAATCCAGGGTGGGCTTGCACCTCTACGGGTGGTCTGTTACCTTGCAGGCAGAATTCCTTCTCATTTCCTCTGGGGCTCTCACCAGCAGCTGTTAGAGCTGTCATCCACAGGACGTATGTCACTCTGGGCTGCAGACTGTTTATGGAGTGTGAATTTTCGGATATTGTATAGGGAATTACTAGTAGGAGAATAAAGACAAAGGAAGAAAGGCACATATTTAAGAAAATGCTTGACTGCAGGCTTTTATTCATTTTTATTTTTAATCCTTCCTGTAATTTGAAAAGGAAAAACCAAGTGCATTGCATTGCTATTCTAAAAACCTCTCATTCTGCAGTATTTAAAGCTAATTTGTTCACTGCTATCAAGTAGGAACTGACTCATAGCTAACCCTTCACCATGTTCCCAAGGCTCTAAATCTTAGATGGAGACTTCCCATCCTTCTTTGGAAAAGCTGCTGGTGAATAAGAATGCCAGAGAAGTGTGGCCTTTGGAAGTGTGGCATGACAACTCCCTATGGACTATATCACCATAGCAAAATGTTAATGCTTTTTATATTGTGTATCATCAGGGTCAGGTTGGAATTGACTCATAGATGACCCTGCAATGGGTTTTCAGAGGCAGTAAATCTCATAGGATGAAGTACCCCATGGTGGATTTGAACCACATGCCTTTGGGTTGGCAGCGCAACTCTACCATGAAACCACCAAAATGTTATTGTAGTTTTAATTGTTGTTAGACATTGTTGAATCAAGTACGGTTCACAGTAATCTTATGAACAATAGATCTAAACCCTGTCCTATCCTCTACAATCCTCATCATCTCTAACACACTGAGTCTATTGCTGCAGTCACTGTGTCACTCTGTCTTGTTGGAGGTCTTCTTCTCTTTCAGTGACGCTCTACTTTTCCAAGCACAATGCCCCTCTCCAAGGAATAGCCTCTCCTAGCAATATATAAAAAATGTGAGAGATGAATCTTTGCCAGCTTTGCCTCTAAGGAGTAGACTGGCTGCACTTCTCCCAAGATATATCTGTTTGTTCTTTTGGCAGTCCATGGGATATTCAGTACACTTCTCCAGCATCACAACAGAATCGCATCATTTCTTCTTCTGTCGCCCTTATTCTGCCTCATCAAGTCCAGCCTCCCAAATGATCTGTTCTGCATATAAATTGAAAAGATATGGAGACAGGATGCATTCCTGACACACTCCTTTCCTGATTTTGAACCATGTACTGTTGCCCTGCTCTGTTTAACCGTTGTTTCCTGGTCTAAGTTTAGGTTTTGCACGAGCACAGTTAAGTTTTCTGTGATTCCACTCTTCTCAATGTTAGCCATGATTTGTTGTGATGCACAGTCAGATGATTTTGCATAGTCAATGAAACATAGATAGACATTCCTTTAGTACTCACTGCTTTAAGCCAAGATCCATCTGACATGGGCTATGATGTCCCTAGCGCCATGAACTCTTCTAAATCCAGCTTGCACTTCTCTGTTGATGTACTGTGAGGCTAGACTTTATGAGGAGGAATGTGGCATCAGGATTGGAGAAAGATTCTTTAACAACCTGTGCTATGCAGATGACACAACTTTGCTTGGTGAAACTGAGGAGGACCTAAAGTGTTTGCTGAAGAAGCTCAAGGACTGAAATCTTTAATATGGAAACTTGATGTTGAAACTCAACATCAAGAAGACAAAGATCCTCATCACTGGACCAATTGGCAGCACCATGATAGATGGAAAAGAAATTGAAATTGTAAATAGTTTCAGCTTGCTCAATTCCACAATCAACATTCTTGACAATAGCAGTCAGGAAGTCAAAAGGTTAATTGCATTAGGAAAAACTGCTGTCAGGGACCTCTCCAGGGTGCTTAAAAGCCACAATGCTAGTCTAGAGGCTAAGGTGCTCCTGATCCAGGACATGGTCTTTGCAATTGCTTCCTATGCATCAGAGAGGTGGGCAGTGACTAAGAATGGTAGAAGAATAACTGATGCCTTTGAGTTGTGGTGCTGGAGAAGAGTGTTGAACATATGGCCAAAAGAACAAACAGATCTGTCTTGGAGAAGGTGAAACCAGTCTGTTCATTGGAAGCAAGGATTTTGAAGCTCAACCTCACATACTTTGGGCATGTTGCCAGGAGAGACCAATCCTTGCAGAAGGACATGATGCTTGGAAGGGTGGAGGGACAATGCAGTAGAGGAAGACCTTGGATAAGATAAATTGACAGTAACTGTGGTTATGGAGGCAGGTACATTAGAGATAGTGAGATTGGCTTAAGATAGGACTGGGTTCAGTGGTTTTGTGAATAGGGGCACTATGAATTGCAGGCAACTTGACAGACATAATAACAACAACAACACCATCCTTATTGATTTTCCAGCTCTCAGATGCTTACGTGATTGAAAAGACAAGGACATAAATTAAGCACACATCTTAGTCTTTTAACTAACATTATTTTTCCTCAGCACTTTGGAGAGGGTTCCGATAGCAGACTTGCCCAATGTAATAAGTCATTTGATCTCCTAACTGCTGCTACCAACAGTGTTGATTGTTGATCCACACATGATCAAATAATTGAGAGTTTCAATCCTTTCTTCACCTATCATGATGCTGCCTATTGGCCCAGTGGTGAAAGCTTTGTTTTCTTGATTTTGAGATATAATCCATACCAAAAGCTTTATTTAGTCCTTGATCTTCTACAGCAAGCATTTCAAGTCCTTAGATTCTCATCACTGGACCAATTGGCAGCATCAGGGTGGATGGTGAAGAGATTGAGATTGTACACAGCTTTAGTTTGCTTGGCTCCATAGTCAACAGTCTTGGCACCAGCAGCCAGGAAATTAAAAGGCGCATTGCCATGGGAAAGTCTGCTGTTAGGGACCTCTCCAAAGTACTGAAGAGCAATGGTGTCTCTCTGGAGACTAAGGTGCGTCTGATACAGGCTATGGTCTTCGCAATCACTTGTTGTGCATCAGAGAGTTGGACAATGACCAAGGAGGATAAAAGGAGAATTGATGCCTTTGAGCTGTGGCGCTGGAAAAGAGTATTGAGAATACCATGGACTGCTAGGAAAACAAACAAATTTGTCCTGGAAAGGGTTAAACCGGGTGGCTCCTTGGAGGCAAGGATTCTGAGGCTCCATCTAACATACTTTGGACATGTTGTGAGGAGAGACCGGTCCTTGGAGAGGGACATCATGCTTGGGAGGGTGGAGGGACAGCGCAGAAGAGGAAGGCCCTCTATGAGGTGGACTGATTCGGTGACTGGGATAATTGGGATGGGAGTGTCAGAGACAGTGCGATTGGCACAGTTTAGAGCAGAGTTTACGGCTGTTGTACATAGGGTCGCTATGAGTCGCAAGTGATTCGATGGCACATAACAACAACAACAACCACACTTTCAGCAAGCAAGGTTGTTTCATCTACATAATTCATGTTGTTAATGAGTCTTCCTCCAATCCAGATGCCACACTGCTTTTCATAGAGTCTAGTTTCACAAATTATTTGCTTAGCATATAGATTGAATGGGTATACATTCAAAAGAAAGGATACATCCCTGATACCCACACTTCCTGATTTTAAACAATGCAGTGTTCTGTTTCATTTGGACATAAGCTTTAAGAAAAGGACAGATCAAGAATATAAAGAAAAACATTATAATGAAATGTGCAGAGAGCGGAGTCAGAATGAAAAGGCAAGACCTTGTTTGGTATTTCTCAAGCTGAAAGAACTAAAACACAAATTCAACCCTCAAGTTGCAATACTGACAGATGCTATGGACAAAATCTTGAATGGTCCAGAAATGAAGGGGAAAAAAAGAAGGAATACCGCAAGTCACTATACCAAAAAAACTGATTGACACTGAAAAATTTGAGGAAGAACAAGAGAAAGAACCAACAGAAATGAAGACAGAAGTGCAAACGGCACTCACAAATAAGGCACCAGGAATCAATTGGATGCCAAGTGATGTGTTTGAACTGACAGAAGCACCCCGAACGGGCTCACCAGTCTCTACTGGGATACTTGGAGAATAGCTGTCTGTACCACTGATTGGAAGAGATCGATATTTGTTCCCATTCCCAAGAAAGGTGATTCAGCAGAAGGTGGAAATTGTTGAACAATATTATTAATATCATATGCAAGCAAAATATTGCTGAAGACCACCCAATCAGCATACACAAAATAAGACAAAAAACTTATCCTGAGCAATAAAATATCTTTTAAACAACAACAACAAAAATTGCTAGGATAGTTCATTGACAGGGAACTTCCAGACATTCAAGTGAGCTTTAGAAGAGGTTGTGGCATCAAGGATATCATTGCTGATGTCAGATGAAGCCTGGATAAATGCCAAAAGAATGTCAATTTATGCTTCATTGACTATGCAAAGGCAATTTGACTGTGTGGATCATAACAGGTTATGGCTGACATTAAGAACAATGGGAATCCCAGAACATTTAATTGTGTTCATGTGAAAGGCTTTATTTGTTGTTGTTGTTGTTATGTGCCATCGAGTCGCTTGCAACTCATAGTGATCCTATGTACAATAGCTCTGAGCCCTGCTCTATCCTGAGCCAATCTTATTGTCTCTGACACACTTACGCCTAGTACCCTAGTCACTGAGTCAATCCATCTCATCCAGGATCTTCCTCTCCTGTGCTGTCCCTCTACCCTCCCAAGAATGATGACCTAGTTAAAATAAAAACCAAATTTATTGCTATCAAGTTCATTTCAACATATGGTAACCTACTGAGTTTCCAATGTTGCAAATCTTTAAGGCATAAGTCTTCCCATATTTCCCCTTCAGATTGACTGATGGTTTGAACTACTGACCCTTTGCCAGCGGTGCAAAATGTCATCTACTATGTCACTAGGTCTCTTTTAATAGACTCTAGACATTCCATAGCTCTTCAGACAAATTAAAAACTATCTTCTCTTGGGTAAAGTCTTTTGAATACAGTCATTATGGTGCAGTGGTTAAAAGCACTCAACTGCTAACTGAAAAGTGAGCAGTTTGAATCCATCAGCTCCTCCAACGGAGACAGATGCAGGAGTCTGCCCCTGCTCTGTAAAGATTCAATTCAGAGCTTACTTCACTGTTGCTGAACTGGAGCCGACTCATAGCTGACTCTCAGGCAGATTTCCCAGGTCTTAAATCACCTAGGAGATTAACCATCTTTCTCCCTTAAAGCCGTTGGTGAATTTGAACCACCAGACGGGGGTGACCTTTTATTTCAGCAGTGCATCTTGCTAAGGACTATGCCACAGGAAGTTCCCTCTGTAAGAGTTACAAAACTGAAGCCTCTGAGAGGCACGTCTGCTCTGTTCTATCAAGTCAGTCAGAGTCGTGATCCACTGGATGCCACTGGGTGTGGTGGTTCTGAAATCTTTTGAGAGAATTTTTATAATTTTCCTTTAGAAATGATTCCGTTATAGTAAACTTTCATTTCCTATAACTGTAATTTTCTATGCATTTGTCAAGTATATTTGAAAATTCCTGATTTGAGGGTGTATGAAGGGAATAAAAAAATGTTTTCAGGGAATGGAATTTTTAAGATAGCTAACTTTCCCATTCCAAAGAAAGGTGACCCAACAGAGTGTGGAAATTACCGAACAATATCATTGATATCACATACAAGCAAGATTCTGCTGAAAATTATCCAAAAACGTTTGGAACAATATGTCAACAGAGAACAGCCAGATGTGCAGGCTGGATTTAGAAGAAGTTGTGGTACTAGGGATATTATAGCTACTGTTAGATGGATCTTAGCAGAAAGCAAAGAATACCAGAAGAATGTCTATCTGTGCTTCATTGACTATGCAAAGGCTTTTGACTGTGTGGATCACAATAAGCTGTGGCTGACTCTGAGAAGAATGGGAATCCCAGAACATTTGATTGTGCTAATGAGAAACCTATACTTGGACCAAGAGGCAGTTGTCAGAACAGAGCAAGGAGACACTACATGGTTCAAAATCAAGAAGGGGGTTTGTCAGGGATGTATTCTGTCTCCATACCTTTTCAATCTGTATGCAGAACAGATCATCTGAGACGCTGGGCTATACGAAGAGGAATGTGGCATCAGGATTGGTGGAAGAATCATCAACAACCTGCATTATGCAGAAGACACAACTCTGCTTGCTGAAATTGAGGAGGACCTGAAGCGCTTGCTGCAGAAGATCAAGGACTACAGCCTCCTATATGACTGAAGCTCAACATCAAGAAAACAAAGATTCTCACCACTGGGCCAATTGGCAGCATCAGTATGGATGGTGAAGAGATTGAGATAGTCAACAGTTTTAATTTACTTGGCTCCACAGTCAACACTCTTGGTAACAGCATCCAGGAAATCAAGAGACGAATTGCATTGGGAAAGTCGGCTGTGAGGGATCTCTCAAGAGTACTGAAGAGCAATGATGTCAGGCTGGAGACTAAGGTGCACCTGATCGAGGCTATAGTTTGCGCAATTACGTGCTATGCATCAGAGAGTTGGACAGTGAATAGGGTTGATAGAAAGGGAACTGATGCCTTCGAGCTGTGGTGCTGGAAAAGAGTGTTGAATATACCATGGACTTTTAGGAGAACAAACAGGTTTGTCCTGGAGAGGGTGAAGCCAGAATGTTCCCTGGAGTCAAGGATTCTGAAGCTTTGTCTGACATCTTTTGGGCATGTTGCAAGGAGGGACTGGTCCTTGGAGAGGGACATCATGTTTGGCAGAGTAGAGGGGTGGCGAAGGAGAGAAAGACCTTTGGTGAGATGGATCGATTCTGTGACTGGAGAGGTGGGAACAAGTGTGTTTGAGATAGCTAGGTTGGCACAGGATAGAAGAGCGTATAGAGCTCTTGTATATAGGGTCGCTATGAGTCGCAAGCAACTCAATGTCACATAACAACAACAACAACTTTAGCAATTAATGGCAATGAGCATTTAAACAGAGTTTGTTGATTCTGATTTTGCACTTCTCTTTTTGTCAATTTGAGTACTGAGCTTAGAGAGCTTAACATGATGGATCTGCTTGAATGGACACGAAATCATTACTCATCCCAGCAAAGGTTCTTCGACTCCGTTCATTCTTGCAGACAGCACCACATCTCTTATGCTTTCAATATCCTGCAGCTCTCAGCAGGGAAGATTTTCTTTTTTTGAGCAGTGTGTTGAGGCTATTTATCTCCTGGATGAAGCTTGAGTGATGGTAGCAGTTAGTAAATAAACAATCTTTTCCTCCAGTGATCTGCTGGGCATGGGTTTTCAAGGGAAGCTCACAAGCCAGGAGGGGCAGCAGTATTGAGGCCAGACCTTGGTCAGCTTCCTCAGCTGGAGATGAAAACTCAAAGCGCTGAGTTCTTTAACCCCTGCACCCCCAGGGCTCCTTGGAGTTCAGCACAAAACGTCGTAAGCTGGCTCACAAAGCCCAGGGAGAATCAGATGATTCACTCGTTTGTGGGATGTCTTTCCTGATTCACAAGCCTTTGACTGAGCACCTGCTCTGAGCAAGACATCAAGTATATAAAATCACGGACTCCATCTCCAACAGTTCTTGATGGCAGGAAGCTTACACTATCCTGTCTCAGCTTACACTCCGATTCGCAACAAGGTGGAGCCCATTAATGTGATCTCCATTCTCGCCAAAGGAGCTGAGCCCAAGCCCACATCACTTAACAGTTGTGAGCGTCAGAGGATTCTCACATTTTCCATCCTGTTGAGAAAAGTACCTTGTGGAAAATTCCCAAGCCTACTTTAGCCTGATGAAATTGCTTACACAGACTTAAGCTATAGGACTGAACTAAAAAACTTCCTTCCTTGACTCCCTAAGGCCGAGGATTAAAAAATTAATTTTAGTGAGACTTTCTGCTCTTCTTGCTGCAGCAAAGCATCCAGGAGCATCCTCAGCTGTGGGGGGCGGTGGGGGGAGAGAGAGAGAGAGAGGCTCTACAGGGTGAACAGTTGAGGGGATGACAGTATCTGGCCACACAGAGCTAGCTGATCAATGAAAGAAAGAAGTCAAACAGGAAAAACTGGTCCTGATGCCTCCATCTGGGCTTTGATCTCTGGCAGAGATAAAGAAGGCCATGCAGAGACTTTAGGCTCAGTGTGATTAAATGACAAAGGCACCGCTTTAGGATAAAATGCTGTGGAAATGAAGGCCTAGTGAATGGTGTCAGGAAAAAAAATATAGCATCATTGTTACATTGAAATGATTTTTTTCATCTAACAATCTCCAGTGTTTTGACAAAAAGTGGGAGCTTTATTCAAAACCACCAAATCCAAGCAAAAAACCAACTGCCATTCTGACTCAAGGGTGTCCGTGTATATTAGAGTAGAACTGTGTTTCATTGGATTTTCAGTGGCTGGTTGGTTTGTTTGTTTTTAGTGGAAAAGCCAGGTCTTTCTTTCATGATGCTTCTGAGTGTACTTGACCAATAATCTTTGGTTAGCAGCTAACCTGATAAACCAGTGGCACTACCCAGGGACTTGGCAGAATTAATCATTTGTTATTCAACAGTATTGATTAACCACCTACCATAGGCCTGGCCCTACTTCAGGTACAGGGAGACAGTGATGAGCAAACCTGCCATGGCTTCAGCCCGCACAGTGTTTACAGTCTGTTGGAGAAGACAATCAAGTAGTAGCAAAGTCTGTGTGCTCCAGTAGAGAAATGCAGCTTGCCACTGAAGCACACAACAGTGCCAACAAATCCCAGAGGGAAAACTGGGCATCAGACTCGCCTGTAGAACCTATAAAGTGCAAATGTCTAGTTGTTCACTGTTGAATTGATCCTAACTTACGGAGATCTCACATATAAGGTTTTGAAAACGCCAAGGAATTTTCAAAGCTGTAACCTTTGAAAGCCCATTAGCAGGCCTGTCTTTCAAGGTTCTTTTAGGAGGTTCAAACCACTAACCTTTTCATTGGGACTAGATCCCCCACTGTTTGCACCAATCAGAGACTCCTTGGTGCTCTATTTAACACTTCTCTCTTGATCAGGTAGCACTAATGCACCTCTTTCATGTGTGTGTCATCAGTACTATGGCTAATTCATCCATGGCAGTGAACTAGTGAGATGGCCCCTGCTTCCCAGGAGCTCCGTCTTCCCCTGGCATGTGTGTGCCTCTCCTGGCACCTTTCTCCCTCCCCTTCAGCCTAGTGTCCCTGCCATTCTCAGGACACTGCCCAGCGCATTCATCAATGACGTCTGCTTGCCAGATGCAATGGGTAGTTGTCAGTTCTTGATTATCACACTTCATCACATTTCTGTACTTTTCCATCTCCCTCACTAGATGGTGAACTCAATAAGATCTAAACAAATTAAATGGAAATACAATAGAAACAGGTTTAAAATAGGGCTATGAGTTTTTGTCCCTCTTTTTAAACTCGTTTAAAAATATCCTTATGTAAGTTTTAGATTAATTGGATTTGTGGCAAAATAAAGAAAGTATTTTCTTTAACATGAACAGAAGCTACTTCAGAAAGCAAGGGAATATGTTCGTCTTTCTGGTTGTAAATAGGCATCTCTATTTAAACTCTGCCAAAAAGAAAATTCTTTTTTGAGCAAATTTCATATGAAGAATTCCAAATGATCCAATTCCAAGCCTAAACTCCTTGCTGTTGAGTCAATGCCAACTCAGCAGCCACACAGAAGAGAGGGGAACGGCCGCCAAGGGTTCCCGAGATTGGAAAGCTTTACAGAGGCAGACTACTGCATCTCCTTCCCAGGACTCACTGGTGGGTTTCGGTCCCACATGGCCCACAATTAAATGCTTAACCACTGCACCACTACGAGTCTTTTCAAACAGCTCAAGAAGCTGTTGATTCATTATTTTCTTCTTGGCATAGATTTCAGAGCTCTGGTGGCATCATGGGTAAAGAGTTGTGCTGCCAACTCGGACATAGTTCGAATTCACCAGCTACACTGAAGGAAGAAAGATGAGCAATCTCCGCTCATGTCATTTAAGTTGTGGTTTTTGTTGTTGATTGCTGTCGAGTTGAGGTCGACTCATAGCAAATATATGAACAAAAGACCGAATGCCTTTCTATAGCTATCATTGCTTCTCCAAGTCCATAAAATTTCCAGAGGCATGTGGTTTAGGAAGTAGAAACCACTCCTGCCTCCCTTTAAAAATTCTCTGGAGGGTCAGCAATGAGTTGGTTCCAACTTGTGGGCACACAACAACAACGTTACCTGACATGTCCAGTGTGAAGCATTTCTGTTCAGTATCCCTTGTTCACCAATGTGGTCTAGTTGAATACATGACGGATTGTAAAACTCTTAAATGGAATGATACGGAGTTGAAAAAGCAAACTAGCAAATCCAGACAGACAGACGTGTACAGATCTTCAGAATGTACTATTGTGAGATGAAAGCAAGGTGCAATTCAGAATATAGAATAAGCACCCAATTATATGTTTGAATGCACAGTACTGTTGTTATTTTTTGAAAGAAAATACAAGGAATGACTAACAGTGGTTACCTGTGAGGAGTGTAGACCTAAGAGTGGAGGAAGGAAGGCTTATTGTTACATAACTTTTGGAATTGTCTTACTGTTTTTACCACATCCAACTACTACTTATATACGTTTCCTGGGTAAAAAAACCAAAACAAAACAACAAAAACCCTGGCAGGCAGTTCTCTGCATCTACTGCTCAGAGTGGTTTTGCTACTTTCTTCGGAGATCTAATAACTCATTTGAAGGCTAAAATATTGTTTATCATAAACGTTCCTGAAAACAATGTCAGCCACTTTCCAGAAAGGGAAAATTGAACTGCTGGGGGATGGGTGAGGGTGAAGCTTTGCAAAAATCAAAGTTAGAACATCAGATCTGGCAAGTGACTTGGGGCTATTACACGAATGAGTGATCCTTGAGATCATTTGAGATAAAACTCCAGCCAGAATTGAGTTTATTTTCTTTAGTCTTTGAGATATGGTAGTTACCAGTCATACGGATTACTTATGCATTGGCATTGGGCAAGTCTTAAAGGCAATCAACAACAACAACACGGACAAGGACTTATTTGGAATACAAAAGAGCAAGGATATCAGCTTAGAGACTAGGTCACAGCTGATTCAAGCTGTAGTCACTTCAGTGGCTTTATATGTATATGAAACTTGGACAATGAATAAGACTGAAGACTCGCTGCCTTTGTATTGGTACTGGTGAAGAATACTGAATATACCATGCACTGCCAAAAGGACAAATACACCTGTTTTGGGAGAAGTGCATCCAGGATGTTCCTTAGCAGCAAGGATGGTGAGACTTTGTTTAGCCAATGCACCCATCTTCAGGCATGTCGTCAAGAGAAGCCAGGTCTTGGGAAAGGACATCATGCTTGCAAGAGTGGAGGGTCAGAGGAGAGGAGAGATGGGTCCTCAACAAGGTGGACTCGCACAGTGACTGCGACAATGGGTTTAAGCACAACAGAGATTGTGGGGATGGCACAGGATCAAGCAGGGTTTCAATCTTTCGAGAGACTATGAATTAGAGTCGGTGGGACGTCATCTAACAAGAACAACAACAAAAAGGAGTTACTTAAATTGTATTGTGTTTTATCACTATGGGGAGAAAAGATGCTGCTTTGGTAGCATTTACAAATGTAAGAATTTAAGAATTTTACAAATACACTACTTTTGAACCCCCTAAACTATACAGTATTTAAGTGCCTTTACTGCATTTTGAAACATGAGTCTTTCTCATTAAGCAGCTTGAGCCTAGTCCATGTTTTCCACTTCCCTATTCTTAGCAATTTGTTTGCCATGTAGCATATTCAGTAACTAGGGAGCTTGGGTGGCCTACTGGCAAGGAGCTGCGCTGCAATCCCAAAGGTACGTGGTTCAAGACAACCAGCTGCTCCGCAGGAGAAGGATGGACAATCTCCTCCTGTGCGATTAACTGTCTCTGAAAACCCACCAGAGGGTCAGCTTTGGGTTGGGTCTGACTCGATGGTACACAATAACAACAACACAAGGTGGTTGTTGTTAGCTATCATCAAGTTAGTCTTTGGGTCAATGGAAGAAAATACTGCCTGAGTCTGTATCATTCCCATAATCAGTTTTGGAATGGACTGTTGTGCTTCAGCATTTTCATGGACTGATTTTCCAGCAGAAGGTCACCAGGCCTTTCTTCCTCGTCTTTAAACTCTTCTAAAATCTGTTGAACATCATGGCAACAAGGAAGCCACCAGAAAAGATAGAAGGCAGCAACCTATGAGTGCATTCAGACTCAGGTCTGAATTCTATCCCTGAACCAACAATGCTTCATTATAGGTATGTAGAAATTTTTTTTTAAACTAAAATAATTTTGAAAATATTAAGAACCTCTTTGGGTGCACACACACATGCTTTATGTGTTTTCCTGACATCTGGGTAAAGCTCCTGCCATGGCCTCTTGAAAGTGCTTACGAGTAAGCACTTCACTTCAAAGCCAAAAATGCCCCTGACTCAAGCCATAGTCTTTTCAGTTGATTCGTATTCATGTCAACGTTGGCCAATGACTAAGGAGACTGAAGAAGAAACTGATGCCTTTGAATTGTGGGTCCGGCAGAGTACTGAGTGTCCATGGACTGCCAAAAGGACAAGCAAGTCTATCTGGAAGTGTAGCTGGAGTGCTCTTTAGCCGCAAAGAGTGTGAGACTTCATTTTACATACTTTGGACGTGTTGTCCAGAGGGACCAGTGCTGGGAAGAGAATATGATGTGTGGAAAGGTAGAGGGCTGGCTAAATGGAGGAAGACCCTCAGTGAGAGGAAGAGCCTCAGTGAGACGGACTGAACAGCGACTGCAGAGATGGGCTTAAGCACTGTGGAAATTGTGAAGCTGACAAGACAAGGTTTCAGTGTGTTGTACGTGGGGTTGCCCTGTGTTGGAGGTGACTGAAGAACCAAATGCCAATAGCCTAAGCATCTGGTTCTCACACATACCACAGAACCGAGGCTGAGACTCCGAGTCCTGTTCCTTCCAGTAGATCCTGTAATGCAGGATGCAGCCCATTTGCTCCTGGGCTGGAATTTTGTTCCATGAAATCAAAACGCCTCCCTTTTCCTCTGTAATTTCACTAATATGGGGGCCTTTCAGGGGTGCTATAAGTAGAACACAAAAATCTTTAATTATCCTCAAATAAAAATCATTGAACTGAAGTAAAATGTGGCAAAAGGTCCGAAAGCTCACCTCGGTGCTGAGTGTCACGCAGAGTGGAGTTGCATCCTGTCTTGTCCCCTAACAGCGCATGTACACGGATTTTATAACAGGTGTAGGGTTTTATGTTCTCTGCAAGAAAAGAGATTTCTTATTATAACAGATGTGGCATGGTTGGTAACGACATTCATTTTACTATCTGATATAACCTCCTTGACAGTGCTTCATGCCTTCCCTTTGTTTGAAGGTAGTTCAAGGCAGAAGCAGTGGCCTAAGGTACACATTGCAGCATCTTATCTGCCATGACACTAGCTTCTGGATGTCCCCGCTCCCGGCTCCTAAGTATGAAGTAAAACTAAACACAACAGAACAAACGTGCTTCTGATACAAGCAAACAAGGTCATTGCAATTCAGAAGGAACACAAAAGGTATTCAAGTCCCAACATGGATTTTAATATAAACATACAGACACTGTGCATGCTTCTGAAACAAAATTAATCTTCAAGGAAGCAAACAAACAAAACCAACTTTGAATTGTACAAGTGCATCCTTTGCTGCTTACAGAAAAGTGGCGTTGTCATTTGACAGCACACAGCTTGACCAGCTGTAAAAATCTTGCAAATGTGTACTGGGGTCTGACAGAGCTGTACCAGATTGTACGTTAGGTAGGACTAACCAGGGCCCTCTCACCGCAGCTGACCCGGTGGCCCCCTTCCCCCTTTCCCCAGTAGGTAGAGCTCTGGTGTGTCAGTCTTCCAGTTCTGGAAGACACCAAGGAAATTCTATCTGCAGCACAGCATCTGGAATATCTTGGCTATCTTTTTTTCCTAGCATTCTAAAACTAATACTGCAATCTTCTGGTGGTCATATAGCTTACTCCAAGTCACTCTTTACTCACAAAGCTCCTTATTTCCATAAATCTCACATTTTTTTTCCCTATGAAGAAAAGGATCTTACTCATGCTGCTCATGATATAGCTTTAAATTCAAGATAATTTGAAGAGAAGTGAGAGAAGAGAAACAATCCTTAGTAAGGTGCACCTGATCAAGGCCCTGGTCTCCATAATTACTTGCTGTGCATCAGAGAGCTGGACAATACTAGAGATGACAGAAGTAGATTTATGCCTTTGAGCTGTGGTGCTGAGGAAAAGTATTGACTATACCACAGAACACCAGGAGAACAAACAGGTTCGTCCTGGAGAGGGTAAAACCAGGCTACTCCTTGGAGGCAAGGATTTTGAAGCTTCTTCTGACATACTTTGGACACGTTGCAAGGAGGGACAAGTCTTTGGAGAGGGATATCATGCTTGGAAGGGTAGGAGGACAGCACAAGAGAGGCAGACCCTAGATGAGATGGATTGAGTCAGTGATTGGGCTAATGGAGGTAGGTGTATCAGAGACAATGAAATTGGCTCAAGGTAAAGTAAGGTTCAGGGCTGTTGTATATAGGGTCATTAAGAGTTGCAAGTGACTCGATGGCATAGAATAGTAACAACAACAGCATGGTGTAGTGCATTACCTGTTGGGCTGTTAAGCCAAAGTTTAGAGGTTCAGATTTACTTCCCTAGCTGTTTCTCATAAGAAAGGTAGGCAGCCTCCTTCTGTAATGATTTAAAGCTTCAGAAATCTGATGAAGGGTCTTATGAGTCAGAACTGGCTTGATAACAGTAAAAATTTTTAGGAGGTTGTGTAACTATGGTATCATGTGATCAACTCACAATACTAATACCCTGTCCATATGTAAATCTCGTTCCCTATACTGACAAGGCTTTACTGTTTCTGGTAAGAATAATTTATTATTTCTACAAACATTGGTATTCTTTAAATATTCCAGCAAGTAGAGGCACATAAGCCTCAGATCTGCAACCAGTAATGTCAGAAGAGACCATGATGAGATAAAAACACAAGCCATGGTGGGTGATGAATGTGTCGGATCCAATTTGTGTTCCTGGACTAAGTGATATGATTGTAAAGACTCCTCTCAGGCCTGTAATCCAAAGAGACTTCACGGATGACATTCAGACCCAAAAGCTCAAAGACAGCACAGAATACGGAATCTCATTTCACTGCTATGCTACTAAGGTAACTTTCTGCTTATACTATCTGGTGTTTGCCTAGGCGTAGAAGTAACCAGCCACCCATTGTGCCATGTCAAGGTTTTGGGGAGGTAGATGAACTCTTTAGACAAATTATTTCCTTCCAATTGGCCGAAGTAAGAGTGTAAAGGGAGAGACACTGGGAAGTGCTGCTTCAGAAGCCGTGGGCTGTTTCTTGTGAAAGACCCACCATTAAAGGAGGCTGTAAGACCACCCGGCTCCTGTCACTCCCATACATACATATACACCTTTCCAGGCAAAGCCTCTGTTTCCTACATCAAAAAGGAACCAGCTCTTAGGTGGTTTTCTTGAGGAAGTTAATTTTACTTACTAATTGTAGGTGAAAACTCAAATCCACTGCCAGGGGCCAGTGGGCCAGTTTGGACTCATAGCAACCATCCATTGGGTTACCAAGACTATAAATTCTTATGGTAGGAGATGACCCATCTTTCTCATCATGCACTAAGCTATCAGAATTCCTTAAATGTGGGCAAAAGGAAACACCAAATGACAATAGCTTCTGAAGCTTCTTACTTTAGCCAAATGCAATAGTAATCCTAGAAGTTACACTCTGGTGGTGCAAACAGTCAAGCACTGTGCTACTAACCAAATGATTGGTGATCCAAACCCACCCAATATCCTGGAGATACCTGCTTCTGTAAAGATTACAGCCAGGAATTCTTATGGATTACTCTGTCACAAATGCCTTGAGGCAAAATCAACTCAGTGGCAGCTAACAATAGCAATCTCAGAGGAAGGAGGATGGGAGCTCACACTAGGGGATCCCAACTGGTTTAAGCATCAGTGAGCATTTTTTCTCCATACCTTAGTGTCTGCACATTCATAAGAGGAATGACTGTGTCTGCTCAGAACAATTTTTACCCGCACAGGACAGGATGCCTCCAGCTCCTGTGATCCAGGAGTCAGGCTGTATTCTGGCCTGTATTCCGTATTGGCAAGTAACCCAATTCTAGCCTAAATTTTAGAAAAAGACTGGTGAAGTTCGCAGGAAATCACCTTATTGACAGATGAGTGACTTAAATGCAACTGGATTTTTTTTTTTAAAAGTGTTTATTTCCAGAATGTAATAGCAACACAAGCAAATAGCTAACCAAGTGTTTTCAAGCACGAAAAGAGGCTTAATTAGCAAGGATATTTACCTATGAGCACGTTAATGTTAATCAAATGCACAGATGTAAAGTATTTGATAGCACTCAATTTTCTGAAGCATTCTCTTACCATCTATTTTATGATATTTGTGTGGAATTTTTAGAAGGAGGGAATCAGAAGCATGATATAGTTCAAACTATCCCACAAGGCTAAGTCCCTAAATGGACAGTAATAAATAAGCACTTATCATTTCTGCAGCATTTTCGAGTCCAAAAAGTGCCTTTTTGATGCACTGTTCCTTCCGATTTGATGATCAGCACAGCCCTGAAGGAAAGCTGGTTGGACTGCAACAACCCCAGGGACAGAGAATATGTCTTGAGAAGCAATCAATATGCTATTAGAGACTACTGATGTGGAGAAAGTTCTTTCTCACACTGAGCTGAAATGTGTCTTATCATTTCCATGTGGAAGTTTTCACTTTTCTCTCCAGAGCCGCTTGTACTTCTCATGTCAAAGCACCCAGTCACTAGGTGACCTCTACACTACCCATCCAGAATCCTCTATAGGCTAATAGTAATAGGCTGAGGGGTTTCTAGAGAAAAACTTCCAGACTCCTGAATGCCTTTTCTACTATTTTTTTTACCCTCTCTGAATGCACGCTAGTTAATCTTTTTAAGTATAGTGATTAAAACCAACAACTAGCATGCTTGCCCACTGGAGGTAGAAATGTAAAATGGCAAAGTCAAGATGGAAAACATCTTAGTAGTTCCTCAAAAAGTTGAACACAGAACCACCAAATGACTCAGTAATCCCAGCTCAAGGTACATGTCCAGAAGACATGAAAGCAAGAATGAAAATAGACTCTTGTGTACGAAGGTTCATTGTAGCACTTTTCACCACAGCCAAACGGTGGAAACATTTAAAATGCTCATCAGTAGGAAATGGATTAAGGGGCTTAATCATAGCGTTGCACAATTTGATGAGTGGAGGGAAAGGTAGGTAAAGAAAAGGGGAAAGATCCAATGTGGAAAACACTGTATATGAACTTTGTAAGAAAACCAGCATAAAATTAAAAAAAGGAAAGAAAGAAAATATGGTCCATGCATACAATGCAATATTATTCAGCTGTGAAGAGAAAGTAACTTTTTTTTTCTTTTTATGGTGCCAATTTTAAATACATCTTTATTTGAGACATTGCATTTTCCACTTACAATACAGTGATAATAAAGTGCAATGTTAATTCCTTTCCCTATACACATTCCACATTCAAGTATTGAGAATGCCCAGAAATTTAGTCTAGCAGTTTAGACTTTTCAACTGCAGTGTGCTACAAATTTGGGTCCTTCAAAATTTAACTGTGGGACAATGAATGCTGTAAAGTATGCAGATTGCTTTAGTCAACCTCTTCAATGGTGGGTCCAGAAGAGGCACCACCAGATGGAGGAGCTCCACCACCAGGGAAGCCACCAGGCATGCCTCCGGGCATGCCTCCAGCACTCTGGTACAGTTTGGTGATGATGGGGTTGCAGACCTTCTCTAGTTCCTTCTGCTGATGCTCAAATTCCTCCTTTTCTGCAGTCTGATTCTTATCAAGCCAGTTGATAATTTCATTGCACTTGTCAAGGATCTGCTTGTCCTCATCATTGATCTTGCCTTGAAGCTTTTCATCTTCAACTGTTGCTTTCATATTAAATGCGTAAGACTCAAGGGAATTCTTAGAAGACACCTTATCTCTTTGCTTCTCATCTTCAGCTTTGTACTTCTCAGCCTCCTGGACCATTCGTTCATTGTCTTCCTTACTCAAGGGGCCCTTATCATTGGTGATGGTAATCTTGTTTTCTTTCCCAGTGCTCTTGTCAACAGCAGAAACATTAAGGATACCATTGGCATCAATATCAAATGTGACTTCAATCTGAGGAACACCACGAGGTGCAGGTGGTAGCCCAGTGAGCTCAAACTTGCCAAGCAGGTTGTTATCTTTGGTCATGGCACGCTCACCTTCATAAACCTGAATGAGTACACCAGACTGGTTGTCAGAGTAGGTGTGAAGGTTTGTATCTGTTTGGTAGGAATGGTTGTATTCCGCTTGATGAGGACAGTCATGACTCCACCAGCAGTTTCAATACCAAGAGAAAGTGGAGTGACATCCAGGAGCAGCAAATCTTGAACATTTTCAGATTTGTCTCCAGAGAGAATGGCCGCCTGGACAGCTGCACCATAAGCAACAGCCTCGTCTGGGTTGATGCTCTTGTTCAACTCCTTTCCATTGAAGAAATCCTGAAGAAGCTTCTGAATCTTGGGAATTCTGGTAGAACCACCCACCAGGACAATATCATGGATCTGTGACTTGTCTAGCTTAGCATCCCTCAGAGCTTTCTCCACAGGGTCCAGAGTGCCACGGAAAAGATCAGCATTCAGTTCTTCAAAGCGGGCTTGGGTAATGGAAGTATAGAAGTCGATTCCCTCATACAGTGAATCTATCTCAATACTGGCCTGGGTGCTGGATGAAAGTGTGCGCTTTGCACGTTCACAAGCAGTGTGGAGGCGTCTGACAGCCCTCTTGTTTTCACTGATATCTTTCTTATGCTTGCGCTTGAACTCTGCAATGAAATGGTTGACCATTCTGTTGTCAAAGTCTTCTCCACCCAAGTGGGTGTCTCCAGCTGTAGACTTGACCTCAAATATCCCATCTTCAATAGTGAGGATTGACACATCAAAAGTGCCACGTCCTAAGTCAAAGATGAGCACGTTCCTTTCAGCACCAACCTTTTTGTCCAGATCATAAGCAATAGCAGCAGCAGTTGGCTCATTGATGATTCAGAGGACATTGAGGCCAGCAATGGTTCCAGCATCTTTGGTAGCCTGGTGCTGAGAGTCATTGAAGTAGGTGGTACAGTGACAACAGCATTGGTAACAGTCTTCCCAAGGTAGGCTTCTGCAATTTCCTTCATCTTTGTGAGAACCATAGAGGAAACCTCCTCTGGATAGAAACTTTTGGTCTCTCTTTTATATTCTACTTAGACCTTGGGCCTGCCTGCATCGTTCACCACCATGAAGGGCCAGTGTTTCATATCAAACTGCACAACAGCAAATCTTCGTCCAATGAGACGTTTGGCATCGAATACTGTGTTAGTAGGATTCATTGCCACATTGCCAATCAGTCGTTCAGTATCGGTAAATGTGACATAGCTTGGGGTGGTCCGGTTGTCTTGATCATTTGCAATGATCTCCACTTTCCCATGCTGGAAAACCCCTACACAGGAGTAGGTGGTGCCAAGATCAATGCCAACCGCAGGGCCCTTGGACATGGCTGCTCAGTGAAGGTCCCAGGTGGTGGAGGGGAAAAACCATACCTCAAGTCCGCCGCTGTGCTAAATGAGGCCCGATAAAGTAACTCGATGCATGTCACTACATAGATGAACTTTGAAAACATGTTGAGTGAAATAAGAGCCACAAAAAGGCACATTTGTATAATAACTTCACTTGTTTAAGATAAGCAAACACACAGCAACCAAAGATTATTAGTGATTACCAGGGGTGGGAGGGAGTCTTTAAGTGGCATAATGGGGGTAGTAAAATTTAATATACCACTAATTATTACTGTTATGTGCCATCGAGTTGTCTGCGATATAATAGCTCTGAACTCTGCCCTATCCTAAGCCAATCTGCTTCTACCCCTATTTTCCCAGTTAATGTGTCAATAAATCTCATCTGGGGTCCTCCTCTCCTGAGCTGTCCCTCCACCCTTCTAAGCATAATGTGCTTCTCCAAGGATTGGTCCCTCCTGGCCATGTGCCCAAAGTATGTGAGACAGAGCTTCAAATTCCTTGCCTCAAAGAAGCAGCCTGGTTTTACCCTCTCTGGGACAGATCTGTTTGTTCTCTTGGGAGTCCATGGTATGTTCATATCTCTTCTCTAGCACCACAAAAGGCATCAGTTTTCCTTCTGTCATCTTTACTCTCTAGTGTATAGCAAGTGATTGCGAAGACCATGGCCTGAATCAGGGCACACCTTAGTTCCTAGACTGACATCATTACTCTTTAGCACTTTGAAGAAGTCCCTGACAGCAGATTTTCCCAGTGCAATTTGTCTTTTGAGTTCTTGACTGCTGGTGTCAATAATATTGATTGTACATCTGAAAAAGCTGAAATTGTTAACAATCTCAATCTTTTCTCCATCTATCATGGTGCTGCCAAGCCCAGGAGTGAAAATCTTTGTCTTCTTGATGTTGAGCTTCAAATTACATTGAAGACTACAGTGCTTGATCTTCTGCAGCTAATGTTTCCGGTTCTCCTCAATTTCTGTGAGCAAGGTTGTGTCATCTGCAAAATGTAGGCTGTTGATGAGTCTTCCTGTGACCCTGATGCCATATTCCTCTTCATAAAGTTCTGCCTCTCAAATGATTTGCTCCACATATACATTGAAATGGTATGGAGACAGGACACATCCCTGACACACTTCTTTCCTGGTTTTGAACCATGCAGTGTTTCCTTGCTCTGTTCTGACGACAACTTCCGGGTCCAAGTATAGGTTTCATTTGAGCACAATCAAGTGTTCTGGGATTGTCATTCTTTTTACCATTCTAGACTTCAGCGGGATTTTGCTTGCATATTATACCAGTGATATTGTTTCCACACTGTCAGGCAAACCTTTTTTAGCATGGAAACAAATATGGATCTCTTCCAGTCATTGGCCAAGTAGTTGTTCTCTAGATTTCTTGGCACAACTTGGTAGTCAAGGCAGCATCTAGAGCTCTTTAAAATGTGTGAATCATTCTCTGTGTATTAATTCTTTCTGTCTTCACAGTAACCCAGTGAGATAGTGGTTGTCTAGTTGAGAGTGACTCATAGCTGACCCTCCAGTAGGTTTTCAAAGGCTGTAAATCACACTAGAGGAGATTGCTTATCTTTCTTCCTTGGAGCAACTGGTGGATTTGAACCTTCTGCCTATTGGTTAGCAATGCAACTTGCTACCATTAAGCAACCAGAGCCGAGCTAGATCATGTAATTATCCCTATTACACAGATAAGGAAACTGAGATAGAGGTAATTCATCCTAGATCATACATCTAGTAAATGTGGAGCCTGAACTCAACCCTTTCTAGGGATTTCTATCTTGCTCCAGAATCCACAGTGGCTTTTAACCACTGTGCTAAACTGCCTCTTACTTAAAAATGACATTGAATTCTTTATAACTTTTCAAATATATTTTCAATTTCTCTACTAGATTATCACCACTGGGCTGATTGGCAGCATCATGATAGAGGGTGAAGAGACTGAGATTGTTGACATTTTCCATTTGCTTGGCTCTACCATCAACACTCTTGGTAGCAGCAGCCAGGAAATTAAAAGATGAATTTCACTGGGAAAGTCTGCTGTCAGAGACCTCTCCAAAGGACTGAAGAACAATGATTTAAGTCTGGAGACTAAGGTGTGCCTGCACTTGCTATGCATCAGAGAGCTGAACAATGACTAGGGAGGATAGAAGGAGAGTTAATGTCTTTGAGCTGTGGTGCTGGAGAATAGTGTTGAATATACGATGGACTGCTAGGAGAACAAACAAGTTCATCCTGGACAGGGTGAAGGCAGGCTGCTACTTGGAGACAAGGATTCTGAAACTTTGTCTGACATACTTTGGACATGTTTCAAGTCGGGAGTCAGTCCTTGGAGAGGGGCATCATGCTTTGGAGGATGGAGGGACAGCACAGGAGGGGAAGACCCTCAATAAAATGGATTGATTCAGTGACTGGTGTAAGATTGGCAAGAAATAGAGCAGGGTTTAGGGATGTTGTACATAGGGCCACTATGAGTCGCAGGTGACTCAATGACACATAACAACAACAATTCTAGATGGATTGGTACAGTGATTACAACAATAGAATTGAGAATGGCAGATTATAAGGATGTACAGGATAGGGCAGGGCTGCGGTCTCTTTCCATAGGGTTGCTATAAGTCATAATACAACAATTCTTTCTTACTTCATTCTAACCATAAACAGATTAGGAAACTGACAATCAGTGGCACTGATCATCAGAAAGATACTTGTGGACTTAGTGTCACATAGATAAGTAGAAGAATTGGGAATGAAACTTAGATCTCTTGGTTTGCTCACCTGGACAAAGGGCACAGTGACTTCTACTGCACTGTTTTGAGAACAGAATGAGCTCTCAAATGTCAATGTGCCCATCACAGTGACTAGTTACCATTTAACTCTATTAAACTCATTAGTTTTATTTGGCACTGTGCTGTCGTTGCTGCTGAATCAATTCTGACTCATAGGCCCCTGTGATAGAATAAAAGTGCCCTGTAGAGTTTTTTTAAGGAGTCTTCGTGGTGGTGGTGCTAGATGTGCTGTGTAAGTCCAGCTACGAACAGATCTGAACGCTGCCCTCTCCCGTGCATCCTCATCGTCTCTGCCATCCTCGAGTCCATTGCAGCAATCACTGTGACACCCCATCTGGTTGAGGGTCTTCCTTTCTGTGGCTGATCCTCCTCTTTTCTAAGCATGATGTCCCTCTCCAAGGAATAGCCTCTCCTCACAGGATTCCAAAAGTATGTGAGATGAAGCTTCTTCATCATCTTTGCCTCCAAGGAGCGCTCTGGCTGTACTTTCTCTAAGATGTATCTGTTTGTTCTTTTGCAGACCATGAAATATTCAGTACTTTCGTCCAAAATCACAACTCAAAAGGCATCTATTCTTCCATCATCGTTATTCATTGTTCAGATCTCTGATGCATAGGAAGTGATTGAAAAGACCTGGCCTTTTTCACAGTACAGTATAGTTAGCACTCTACCAGGCTGCCAACAGAAAGCTCCTCAGTTCATGTCAACTATCATTCTGTGGGATAACGAAAGGCATTGTCTCCTGAAAGAAATTTACAATCTCAGAAATCTGATGGAGAATTGAGTTGGAACTAACTCGACATCTTTTGAAGGTTGTGGGCTTTTCTAGGCTGTTCTCTTTATGGGTATGGATCTTTAGCTCTTTCTTCCCTAGAGTCGCTGGGGGGATTTGAACCATTAACCTTTTGATTAGTGGGTGAGTGCTTAACTATTGCATCATAAGGATATACAGTACTCAACTCAACTCACCTTATTACCACTGATTCAGAACCAACTCATAGTTGACTCTCCAGCAAGTTTTTGGATGCTGTAAATCACGTAGGATTTCTCCCCTCTGTTTTGGGAACAGAATGTGCTCCCAAATGTCAATTAAAACGCATGTTGCATTGGGAAAATCTACTGTCAAGGATCTTTCCAAAATGTTCTCCTATCACCTATTTCTGCCTATCTTTCTCCTGAAAAGTAGCTGTGGATTCAAACTGCCAGAGAGGCGCCAGCAGCAAAATTGCCCACAGAGCTCCTCTGCAGTGCTGGGCACATGGATCTGCACACACGCTAGATTTGTTTGTTAGTGAGCCAGGTGGTCTTCTACGGCTGTAGTGACTTCTGAGGTGCTGTGTGGATGCACTTTGGTTCATCCCGCTCCCTCTTACCATGAAGCCACTCTGCTGTTGCCATTTTCCTAACATATGTGAATTCAGTAAACACTCCAGGAGAAAGGTGAACAATTTTGGTACCTGAAATCAAAGCTGACAGGTTGTGAGAGGGACTCCGCAGCCAGTTTAGAGGGGGCTGTGAACTGTCCCCAGGATGGAGCTCTTGCCATTCCACCACGTATTCTCGAATAGCAGAGGCCCTCTTAGGAGGCTCCCATGTCACCACCATGCTGTCCATGCTCGCTGGGTGTGCAGAGACCGAGTGAGGTGCCAGCAACTCTATGGGGGGGGGAAGGGATACAATTTCAGTGGATATAATGATTTTTACAGAAAAGAATAATTTATCCCAGTAAAGTTTCGGGAAACTAGAGTACTCTAGTGAATACAATATACAATCTTCTAATCTATTTTTCAATATCAAGAAAACAAAAATTCTCACCACTGGGCTGATGGGCAGCATCATGATAGATATCGTGAAGAGATTGAGACTGTTAACAGCTTTAGTTTGCTTGGCTTCACAGCCAACACTTGGCACCAGCAGTCAGGAAATTAAAAGGTGAATTACATTGAGAAAGTCTGCTGTCAAAGAGCTCTCCAAAGTACTGAAGAGCAATGATCTCAGTGTGCAGACTAAGGTGTATCTGATGCAGGCCATGGTCTTTGCAATCACTTGCTGTGCATCAGAGAGCTGGACAATGACTAGGGATAATAGAAGGAGAATTGATGCTTTTGAGCTGTGGTGTGGAAGAAGAGTATTGCGTATATCATGAACTGCTAAGAGAAAAAGTAGGTTCGTTCTGGAGAGGGTGAGACAAGGCTGCTATTTGGAGGCAAAGATTCTGAAGCTTTGTCTGACATACTCTGGACATCTTGCAGGGAGGGTCCAGTCCTTGTAGAGGGATGTCATGCTTGGAGAGGGTAGGTGTGTCCAAGACAATAAGATTGGCACAGAATAGAGCAGGGTTTAGGGCTGTTGTACATAGGGTAATTATGAGTCACAGATGACTCGACAGCACATAGCAACAGTAACCAAATATATTTTCTATTGTACATAGGGTTTTCTGAGGTCTGTTATTTCAGGAGAACAAACAGATTTGTCCTGGAGAGAGTGAAACCAGGCTGCTCCCAAGAGGCAAGGATTTTGAGGGTCCATCTCACATACTTTTGGCATGTGGCCAGGAGGGATCAGACCTTGGAGAGAGACATCGTGCTTAGAAGGGCAGAGGCATAGCACAGGAAAGGAAGACTCAGGATGAAATGGATTTGCAATGAAATGTCTTTTGTATTCTAAATATTAATCACTCCTCAGTGTTTGGTTTTTTTTGTTTTTTGTTTGTTTTTTTTTAAATGAATCTCCATGTCGTCCTTGAGCAGGGGCCATGCTAATCTTCTCTGTATTGTTCCAATTCTAGTATATGTGCTGCCGAAGCGAGCACCACTCCTCAGTTTTGAAAACTAGAAATATTTTACCACAGTTTGTCAGTTTTCTAACACCTTTATTTATTTGTTGGGCATGAATAGTAATTGTTCGACATTGGTAAATGTATGTATGGTTTGTGCCTTTTGCATTTTGAGCCTTGTGTACGGAATTCTTTTTTTTTACCTTTATTTTATTTTTTTTTAATTTAGGTTGTTTATTTTTCATTTCAATGAACATCTACAGAGATTTTGGGATTCCATTCATTCATTGTTGCACCCTTCTCCCCACACAAACCCCTCCCCCCTCCCCTGGGCTCACTCATGTGGTTACTCAGTCACATGTTCTACTGAGTTGTCCTTTTCATATTTGGGTTTTTCAATCCGAATCCATCTGAAGGGCTTTGTTTCTCTTTTTTTCTCTCCTCCCTTTTTCAACTTGGAAGTGCTACAAAGCAGGAATTTTGCTTTTTACACCTCTCTCTTTCTCCCTGCTGTTGAGTCAGAATCAAGTCATAGTTGACTCTCTACTGAGCTTCTGAGATGTGTGGGAAAAGACTGCTTGTTTTCTCCCAAGGAGTGGCTGGCTGGCGGCTTTGAACCATCAGAGAGGCATGGCTGTGGGCTTAGCTGCATGACTGCCTATGGGCTATGTTCCCAGAGATCCCATATTAGAGAGCGAGTTTTTCCAAACCCATTTTTAGGAAATTCTTCAAATCCCTAGGTAAAGAAGCTGTGGTACATTCACCCAACTGAGGACTATAAAGAACAAGAAAAAACTCACGAAACATTGTCTGTCTGACACAGATGTATTTAGAGGATGTTAAAGTGAGTCAATGACAAAAGGACAAGTATAAGACCAATGTTATAAAAAACTAAGGAAAGTTTTACTCACATATAGAATAATTTTTCACATGGTTATCAGAGATGGGAAGAGAGTGAGTGTGTGTGTGTGGGGGGGGACAGAGAGAGAGATTAGTAAACAAATGTTGTTGTGTATTATTTAGAACTGACTCATAGCTGACTCTACAGTGGGTTTTCAGAGACATTTAATTGTACAGGAGGAGACTGTCCATCTTTCTTCCACAGAGCTGCCAGAGGATTTGAACCATGTGCCTTTGGATTGGCAGCCCAACTACTTTCCACCAAACCATCAAAAGTATATATTAAGGTAGGTGAAGGGAAAGCGGTAAGGAAATGATCAGTACAATATCATTGAAGAAAAGACTCAGAGAGGTAGAGAAGGTTTAATGGAAATAAAAATTACAGAAAGAAGTAGGAAAAGTGTGCTTACATTGTAGGTATTGGCATTAATGTTACAGAACAAAATGTCTATGAATAATTGAATGAAAAATTAATTTGCTGCATTTTATTATATTTACCTTCACTCAAAATCACAATTTTGTTTTTTAAAAACTTACAAAATGAGAAATTTCTCTATATCCTATGGATCTGTGACACCGTCCCTCTCATGTAATCAATGGCATATATTCATGGGTCTGTTCTGCTTAGCCTTTTCATCAGAATTCATCACTTCTGCATACTTTGCAGTGTCTGTTCCTGCCTCTTTTTTGCTCTTCTTTTTTCCCAGTGGTTAGATATTCATGAATTTTTATTCCTCCATTCAACGTTAATAATCCATTTTTTAAAGACTCCAATTATTCCAGCTGATGTATTTATTGACATTAAACTCAGACCTTAATTTAGGATTATGGATATTGTTATAAAGTTAACTTGCTCTCTTCAAAACACTATTTTCAGTTGTTCAGATCTGTTAATGTTTTTTAATGAAATTTGAAAAATTGCATTCATATATTTTCTAGACACTACTATCCTTTTAGTTTTCCATCTAGATGGAATCTTATTTGCTATTTTTTAAAAAATAAAAACTATTAATCTGTGTGTGACACCACTCCTCTCACACAAAGCAAAACAAAATATCAAGTCCACTATCATTGAGTTGATTTTGACTCCTGGTGACCCTGCACTGGTTGTCAGGGGTGGTAAATCTTTAAAAGAACAGACTGTCTCCTCTGTTTTCTTTCAAGTGACTGATGGATTCAAACTGCCAACCTTTCAGCTAGCAGGCCACTAAGCTACCAGGACTCCAAGTCATGATATTTTTCAATTGCCTCGTATGCATGTAAAGGTTGGACAGTGAATTAGAAGGAACTAACTGATGTCTCTGGAGTGCTGATGAATAATATTGAACATTCCATCCATAATCAAAAGAACAAATTAATCTGTCTTGGAAGATGTGAAACCAGAGTGTTCTTGGTGGTAAGAAATGAAAAGACTTTGTCTCTCATATTTTGGACACACTACTAGGTGGGGCCATTCCTTGAGAAAGACACCAGACTTGGTAAAGCTGATCAGTGAAAAGAGGAACACTTTCAACAAGGGTGTCAACAACACGGATGGCACAGTCACTACAACATTGGGCTTAAGCACAGTGAAGATTTTGAGGATGATACAGAAACACCAGCATTACCTTCAGTTGAACACAGGGTTGTCGTAAGTAAGAACTACCTAACAACCACAGTACATTCATCTTATTTCTGGTAAACTTAAGAGTTTCTGAGTTTTCGATATGAAGAGTCATATAACAACAAAAGAATTTTTCTTTTACTTTTCAAAGAGAAGAATGAACTGGAGGCCAGGGGTAGGCAGGAAGAAAAGTGCAACAATGAATGAATGGAAATCCAAAACATCTGTAAATTTCATTGTTGTTGTT
>NW_006399755.1:33512705-33514783 GCF_000299155.1 Elephantulus edwardii | reverse complement strand
GTACAGAGGTAACTCATGGTTGCTGTGATGCTGAACACTGGGACACTGATGTACCAAATGTGATAATGGTTACCCATGGCGGACAGTGTTTGGTGGAGCTTCCCGACTAAATCAAGCCTGGAAGCAGGAGTGGCATCCCCTTCTGAAATGGCTTGCCTCCGGAAACTCTATGTATGAATAGTGCTCAGCCCTTTCGTTCATAGGGTAGCTATGAGTTATCTACGACTCGACAGCACCTAACAACAACAACAACAACAACAAAATGGTATTGAATTTTGCTAAATTATCTTTCTGCACATGAATTATACTAACATAAATAAGAATCAGTTTGATCATTTTGCACTATTTTTGAATATGTTAATATTTTATTATAAAAATGTAAATGGATATAGACTATTATTGATATAATTGAACCCCTTATTTCCCCCCAAGACTCACTCACTTCCATTGAGTCTACTATCTTTGGTCAGAAGTGCAATTCACTACAGACAACAGCACCAGACGTTCCCTCCCTTCTACTCCCTCAAAATATGCTATTATTTATTTCATGAGTCAATTTGTTACTTCACAGAAGGATTACCTCCAACAACCTTGTTGTTGTGTGTGGTTGAGTCAGAACTGATAGCTGATCCTTCAGCAGATTTTCAGAGGCAGTAAATCACACAGAAGGAGACTGCCCATCCTTTCCCCATGGAGCAGGTGATGGATTTGAACCACGTGCCTTTGAGATTGCAGAGCTTCTTAACCACTAATTTGTGTTGTAGAGTTGGAACCAACCCCGTAGTTTCTTATTGCTGAGCCACAAGGACTTTAATATTCTTTAGAGAACCTCTATGAGTGATGTCAATTTAGAGCATATCTCAGATCAATAGTCTTGGGGGAACTAGTCTTAACCAACCTAGCAAGTCTAAACTTGCTAAGAATTTGAATTTTGTTTGATATTTTTCTCCTAGTCTATCAGAGTCCCTCTATTGTATCTATCCCTGATCAGAATGGTCAATAATGGTGGCCAGTTCCATAGAGTTCAGGTCTCAGGGTAGACTCTGTATCTTCTAGGCTAGTTTGTTTGGTTTTGGTTTCTCCCCAACGAATCTTTGGTTTCCTTATTCTTTTGCTCCAAAGGAGTAGAGAACAATACTTATATTCAACCTGATTTTGAATACCTGTATTAGATTCAAATGGTTAATATTTTCTTCAGATTGTGTATCAATGTTTACAATGATATTAGCCCATAATTATCTGTATACTGTAGTTAATCTGTTTTTAATATAAAATTAACTTGGTCCCATAAAGCATTTTTCCTTATTTTCTCTTCTACAACTAGAATGACAAAAATTGATCGTTTACACTTTTTAAAGTTTTGCTGTAAAACAGTCTGGACTTGGAGTTTTTTTAGAGCAGGCATGTTGGCTACAAAATAGGTTTTGATATTAAATCAACTTCTTTAATGGTCAATTAAAAATTACCTTGGGCTAATTTTGACATTTTATATGTTTTCTAATTTTTTCTTAATAATTTTAATGACCATTTACAGAGATTTTGGATTTCCATTCACTCATTGCGGCACTTCTCTCCCCGCCCAGCCCCCTCAGTTCGCTCCTCTCTTTCAAAAGTAAAACAAAGACTCCCTCCCTGGTACACAATCCCCCCAACACCCCTCCCACCGCCCCAAGTACATTCCACTATGCAACCTTAATTGTGGACTCCTGTGATAACCATAAGACCCTATCATACATCACTTTTAAATTATTCACTCGCTCATCTGTTTCAGTGCAGTATACACAATTCTTTCTAAAATTTGTTCCAAAGATTTTCATCTTAAAGATTACCTGAGAAAATTTTCATTTCTCTTGCTTTTTGGATCCTGCTTTTTTGCCTTGTTTCTCTTTTTTCCTTATTGTTCTTGTCAGAGCTTTTCTATCTTCGTAGGTTGTTCAACAAATGGAGTTTAGATTTTACCAGTCACCTCTAGGAGTTTTAAGGACCTGGATGTGCTCACCAAGTTGTGCCAAGAAATCTGGAGAACAACCACTTGGCCAACTGACTGGAAGAGATCTATATTTGTTCCCATTCCAAAG
>NW_006399755.1:33492509-33511460 GCF_000299155.1 Elephantulus edwardii | reverse complement strand
GGGTTTAGGGCTGTTGTGCATAGGGTCGCTATGAGTCGCAAACGACTTGACGGCACATAACAACAACAACAACAATTATGGCCTAAGGATGTTAGAAGGATCGATGCCTTTGAGTTGTGGTGCTGAAGAAGAGTGTTGAACACAACATAGTCTGACAAGAAAACAAAGAGGTTTGTCCTAGAGAGGGTGAAACCAAATTGCTTTGTAGAGGCAAGGATTTTGAAGCTCCTTCTCACATACTTTGGGCACTTGACCAGGAGGGGCCAGTAGTTGGAGAAGGACATTATGCTTGGAAGGATGGAGGGACAGCACAGGAGAGAAAAGCCTTGATGAAATGGAGTGACACAGTGACTGGGATAATGGGGTAGGTGTGTCAGAGATTGTGAGACTGGATCAAGATAGGATCAGCAGTCAACTCTGTGATACACAATAACAACATTCTTGTTTTTATGATTTCCCTTTCCTTTCTCTGAGTTTATTATCTTTATCCTTTAAAAAAAATTATAGTTTAGCTGGATAAAAATAATTTCAGATTGGGGAGCTCTGGTGGCCTAGTGGCAAGAAGCTGCACTGTAATCCCAGAGGGAGGGACAATCTCCTCCTGTACCCGTCAGATCTGTTTTGATGGTATGCACACAAAAATTAAGAAAATAAAATAAAGAATAATAATTCTAGATACAAGCCCTTTACTGTATTCAGTTTGAAAACACTACTTTGCTACATTTTAATGTTTTAATATTGTTGAGATAAGTTTTTTTGGTTTTTGTTCTTCACCTTGGTAGGTGATTTGATTTTTTCTCCATGAATTTTCCCCTCTGACTCTGATTTTACCATAAAATACTTTTTTTTTACTACTTTCAGAGGTCTTGCAAAGGAGCTCTAAAGTTGTTTTAAAGAACTTGGCTGCTACCTACAAGCTCAGTGATTAGAAACCGCCAGCCTACCAGTCTTGGCAACACTCTGGGACAGTTCTACTCTACCCTGCAGAGTGCTATGAGTTCCAGTCAACTCAGTGACAGGAGGCTTGTTTGTTTTGAATTTGTTATTTTGTTTTGTTCTGTAGGTCTTTCCATCTGAGATTCTATAATTCTGCAGTGTTTCTGATTTCCAAATATTTATACCTTTCCATTTCCCCCCTCTTACTGGGACCCTTTGACCTGGCTATCATCACTTCTTTCTTTTTATATTTATTTCTGTTCTTTCCTTTTTCAATTTACTTTGTATTGGAATGCTTTTGAACAGTGTCACTTAATATTGCAATTACTAACTCAATCTTCAGATGCATCTTTTCTGCTGTTTAATCCATTGGCTGACTTTTAGTACTGAATTTGTGGCTTCTTCTCCACTGTTGGTCTCTGAATTCTGTTTCTAGTGTTTTTTTTCTTGTCTGTGGTATTTACAATGCTTATTATTCACTCTTATTCTTCCTGTTGTGCTAGTTCTGTTTCATATGGTACAGATTGTTCAGTTTGTTGCTTTTATTTTTCAGTACTCAAACTCCTCAGATTTCTCCTCATTTTCTCCTTTGGCCTCATATTTATTTTCTTTGATCAGCAACCGTTAACTATACCTTGTTTCCTGAGGAAGGAAGAGTGAAGACTTAGCTGTAGCTCATGTTTATGTGGTAAACTCCAGGATATAGAGCCCCATTCTTTCCCCAGGTACCCCACAGCCTCTCTTGAAGATACCTTTCAATGGGGAGGGGACTGCTCTTCTCTTTTGCAGTCTTATGAGGAGGTTGTCAGGAAGAAATCAATCCTTAGGAGCCAGTCAACTCAGAGGCTCTCTTTAACTCTCAGATTTCCTGCCCAGTTGAATTCCAAGACTTCCTTGAAATTTCTCTGTCCTGTTCTGCCACTTCAAGCTTCAAGAGCTCTGGCCACTTTCCTGGCCCTACAGTAAAGATGACTGGGCAATGGATGAGGGCAAAGGAAGGAGTAAACTAGAAAATACTCTCTGTTACCTCTGCTCCTGACCTGTCCCTGTCTAAGTCAGGTAAGCAATCAACATTCTCCATTATGCATGGCCTAGTTATCCACATCCGTGTCTCCCTTCAGAAATGTGGTGGTCATAGCCTGCTGCATTGGCAGCCTAGCCTCAAGATCTGGAATTCCCATCAGTGGCTGTTTTCTTCATCTGCTTTGGTATTTGATGTCCTGGTTATGCCATGGGTCCGCTTTGGAGAATCAAACTTACCTATGCAGCAAATATTTATTAAACACTTCTTGTGGCAAGTGAGACTTTGTCTCATGTACTTTGGGCATATTGTTAAGGGGAGTTAATATTGGAAAAAAGACATCATACTGGGAAGGGTAGAGGATTAGAGTAAGAGAGGAGAATCCTTATCAAGATGAATTGACACAGAAGTGGACTCAGTAAAACATAATTACAAAGAATTCTAGCATACTCACCAATTGCCCAGATAGGCTGAATAGCAGCCATTATAATTTATAGCCCAACAATAACTAGACCTGATAATTTATATTCTCCTCACCTTAACTATATTTATTATAGTTAACTATTTACAGTGACAATAACAATGGGTCTGAACATACCAGAGATTGTGAAGATGGCACAAGATGGAGAAAGGTTCAGATCTGTTGTCCATAGGCTTGCTGTGAGTTGTAGGTGACTTGATGCACAAAATAACAAAGCCAGGTGATGGGACAGTATTGCCAAAGAGCTTTTCTAACCATTGCTCTTGCTTTAGCTGGAATTAGCTAAGCAAATGAACTTGGCATTGGCCACAACCTCAGCCTCTGAGTCACCATGCTTGCCAGGAATCTCCTCCCCTATGATGTTTGTCCGGGCATGTTTCTCTCCTTCAAAACTTTGCTAGCAAATCACCTTCTCCCAGTCATCTTCCACAATTCTTCCTTTAGCTTTAATAATTCAATTTTCCATTTCAATTTTCATTGAGAGTTTTTGTATAGAGTTAAGCTGTTCATGGGAAAAAAGGGACTATCTGATAAAGAGATGTCTTCTTTTTCAGTCAAGCTTTGGCAGTTACTGGATGTATGATCTTGGAGCTTCAGACCCTGACATGTCCTTGGACCTCGGATTACAATTGGGCTGACCTCGGCTCTTTCCAGAGTTATAAAGCACATGCACTAGTTCTTTGAATTAATAAATATGTATTGTCATTGACTAATGGGCTTAGCACATATTAAAATTTAATCATAAGCCAACAAAATCATGCTTATATATTGTTCTATGCAATACCATATCAGCTGCCTTTTACAATAAATATGTCCCTAGTTTCTAAAAAAAAAAAATCAACACAATTCTACCTCTCAGGACATATTTCCCCCCCCTTTTTAGAAGGAGAAATATTCATATGAATACAGCCACTGCTGTTGGGTTGATGCCATCTCAAGGCAGCACTCTGAGGCTATAAATCTTTATGGTGAAGAGATTGCCCATCCTTCTCTTGAGAAGAGGCTGGATGATCCAAATCATTGACTTATTGGCTAATAGCCCAACACATAAAGCGATAAGTGATCAGAGCATAGAGTGAGTATATATTGAAAGAGAGTGAGACATAATAGGATTCTATACTCAACACAACTTGCAAATTTGTCCTCCAGGTCACCCTGGGATGCACAGCTTCTTGTACCTGGAGGCTTGAAAAGATCTTAGGAGAGACGGTAGCCCCTTGAACTTTTAACACTCAACAGCGTCATCTTAAAGCCTCAGCTCTAGAGAACTGCCATAATGTCTTAATTCCTCACCTTCCTCCTTACCTTGGCCTCATCCTTACATACATCTCTCACTTCTCAGAGAAGTCAATTTCCTTCTTTTTGTCATTGGTTCTCATCCTCTCCCAGCTCCTTAGAGCCTATTTTATCAACTATCCTTTCTCTCTGTCATCTTTAAGCTCCCTTTCCCTCTCATTCTTTCACTTTATAGGATCATTCCGCCTTCATGCATATAATACCAACTTGTCTCCCAATATTCCATTCAGAAGTCACTTCCTCTTCAAACTTAGTTTCTTTAGTTTTTCTCTTTTCCTAAAGTTTCCTCCTTATCTTTACTCTCACACTTATTATGTTATTGTTGTTAGGTGTCATTATGTTGATTCCAACTTATGGTAACCTTCAGTACAACAGGAATGAAATACTGCCCAGTCCTGTGTCAGCCTCTTAAGCACTGCTGTTTCATTCCATTGCTGCTGCCACAGTGTTATTCCAGCTCTTTTTCATTGACCCTCTACCTTGTTGTTGCTGTTAGGTGTTGTCGAGTCGAGTAGGACTCATAGTGATATCTGACACTATCCTCACCTTAATGCTGTTGAATTGGAATCAGCTCCAGGGGTTTTTTAGATGGTATGAACAGCACTACAGGAGATTGTCCATCCATCTGCTAAGAAGCAGCTGGTGGATTCAAATGGTGGATTCAAACTACTTTTGAGTTGACAGTGCAACTCCTCACCTACTCGATCACAAAATGACCCTAACACTGTGTTGTTAAAGGTATCAGGTACCACTGAAGTGACGATGCCTCACAGTGACCCTCTTGCTGGTAGTGTTGTGTACGGTTGAGTTGGAACTGACTGATAGCTGATCCTCCAGCAGGTTTTCTGAGGCAGTTAATTGCATGAGAGGACATTTCCTCTCTTTCTCCCACAGAGGAGCTGGTGGATTTGAACTGTGTGCCTTCAGGTTTACAGCACAGCTTCTTACCACTGGGCCACCAGAACTCCCTATGAACATCATATGTGAAACTTGCCCCATCCTGTTGCTATTCTCACCGTCTCTGGTATACTTGAGTCCATTGTTACAGCCCATCGTGTTGAAGGTCTTTCTCTCTTTCTTTGGCTGTCCATCTTTGCAAGCATGATGTCCTTTTCCAAGGACTGGCCCCTCCTAACAACATGGCCAAAGTATGCAAGAGAAAGCTTCACCATCCTTGCTTCCAGGGAACACCTCGGTTGTACTTTCTCCAAGACATGTCTATTTGATCTTTTGGCAGTCCATGGGACATTTAGTCCTCTTCTCCAACACCACAATTCAGAAGTATCGATTCTTCTGTTATTCTTAGTCATTGTCCAACTTTCAGATATCTAGCAAGTAACTGAAAATTCCATGGCTTGAATCAGGTGCACCTTAGTCTTTAAATTTCCATCATTGCTTCTTCGTACTTTGGACTAAGTACTTGACAGCAGACTTTCCCAATGCAATAAGTCTTTTGAATTTTTGGTTGCTTTTACCACAGGTGTTGATTGTGGATCCAAACAAGAAATCATTGGCAACTTCAGTCTTTGGTCCCTCTGTCATGATGTTGTCACTTGTCCCGGTGGTAAAGAATTTTGTTTTCTGCATGTTGAGATGTAATCCATATTGAAGACTGCAGTCCTTGATTGTTGGCTGCAAGTGTTTCAAGCCCTCTTCACTTTCTGAAAGCAAGGTTGTGTCATGTGAATAATGCAGGTTACTGATGAGTCTTCATCTAATCCTGCTGCCACATTCCTCTTCATAAATTTCAGCTTCTCAAATGATTTGCTCAGCATACAGATTAAACAGGTATGGAGAAAGTATACTGCCCTGATGCATGCATTTCTTGATTTTAAGCCATGCAATCTTGCCTTGCTCTGTTTGCACAATAGCCTCTTGGTCTACGTCTAGATTTCAGGTGAGCAAAAGGAAACGTTCTGGGATTCTGATACTGTACCACATTTTACTTTCTTGTGTCTATTCTTCCACTTGACTATAAATAACTCAACTATATCTTTACATATTGTTTCTTTTCAATTCCCTTATATAGTATATACTGAATAAATGAGGGTTGAATGATGAATACAGTTGAGGTAAACTCTTTAATCATGAATGTGGCATTTGGAGAAGTTGCTACTAAATCTAAATAAGGAACCTGGAAAGTATCCATGAAAAACACAAAATTTATATCCTTAAGACTCATCTGCCATGAGGTTTTTACTAGTAATATGGTCTCTAAATGTTTAAAGCACCAAGATACTAACATTGGTATAATTTCAATTTTACCTACAAAATTTTCTTTTAAAAAATTTGATATATAGTATATATTTACTGGATAAAATGAAATATAAGAAAGGGAGAAAATCACTTCTAACCCCAATTACAGTCTATTAGACATTTTTTACTATATGAAAATGTGTGGTCAATTTATATATAATTTAAATGGCACCTTTCCCATGTACACTCTGGGAAGCCTTTTATTAAAAAAAAAGGGGTACTATGCATATTTAAAAATCAACAAAATATAGCTATAACTAATATTACTGTCATGTGAGATTAAGGCAGGTGACAATCACGATGTAGTAAACTCTCATTACTCACTTAAGTTCTTTCCATTGTATCACTGCTTCCAGCAGTATTTTAAGAAATATCTTACAGACTTATAGTTTTAGCACATATCTCATTATTTCTTGAACATACATGTCTAGCGATAAATTTTCTTGGCCAAGCTATATATTTATTTAAGTTTTGTTGCATATTGCTAAATTGCTTTCCACAAAGTTGACCAAATTTACACCCTCACCAGCAATGATTATCTTTTTCTCCTGCCCTCACATGTTCCTGAGTGTTAAAAATAGTCAAAACTCAAAGGAATTGAAGCCCAAGGCTCATTCAGAACCGTTATTCAACAGTGTTCTTTGGAGGTAAGGATGATGAAGCGTCACCTCAAATACTTCAGGCATGTTGCTATGAGGGGCTATTCCTTGGAGAGGGACAAGATGCTTGGAAGGGTGGAGGGTTGGCACAGGAGAGGAAGACCCTTAACCAGGTGGACTGACTTGGTGACTGCTGCAATAGGTTCTAGTGTGTCAGGAAGTGTGAAGATGGCACAGGATAGGGCAGGGTTCATTCAGATCAGCTGTTTATAGGGTCTCTGTGAGTCATACTTGACTTTATAGCACCTAACAGCAACAACATTCTACAGGGATATAGGGAAATCATTCTGATTTCAAAAAATAAAGCAAATTACTTGATGTAGACTAGTTGTAAATATGTTTATAAATCAAAGGGAGAGGGGGAGGAGAACAGTTCAACTAAAGTTAAGTCTGACATAACTCTGAACTCAGCCCTGCCTCTTTTGCTGAGGTAACTGATATTAAGTTTTAAGGTGGTTTTTTAATAGTCTATGCAACTCTACCTAGATACCTTTGAAATTTAAGCAAATCTGGATTCGCAAAGAAAAGTTTAAGGACTGTGAGTAAAAAAGTTGCTGGCACAATAATTGTGAGTCAGGAATTTTAGTGAATTATGTTGTAGTCCATAGAGAGTTGTGATGCTAACTCAAATGCACCTCTCTGGCAGTTCAAACCCACCAGCAGTTCAATGGGAGAAAGAGGGGCAATCTTCTTTCATGTTGTTTCTAGACTCCAAAACCCCACACTGGAGAGGGTCAGTTATGAGTTGATTTCAACTCAATGCAATGAGTTTGAATTCTCAATTATATTATTTGTTCACAGATACACAAGAGGAAATGCACATACCTAATATTTAAGAGTTCACATAAAATAATAATGCTTTCACCACAACAAGATAAAGGTAAACAATCCAATTGAAAAATGGGCACAGGATTTGAACAGACACTTCACCAAAGAAGACATTCAGATGGCAAACAAACACATGAAGAAATGCTCAAAATCCCTAGCTCTAAGAGAGATGCAAATCAAAACAACTATGAGATATCATTTCACCCCAGTCAGAACAGAAAAATTTAACAAAACAGCAAGCAACAAATGCTGGCGAGGTTGTGAAGAAAGGAACCCTTATTCACTGTTGCTTGAAGTGTAAAATGGTGCAACCACTGTGGAAGGCAGTGTGGCGCTTTCTCAAAAAGTTGCAAACAGAGATACCATTTGACCCAGCAATTCCACTACTGGGAATATACCCCAAAGAGACCATAACTGACACCCAAGCAGATATATGCACACCCATGTTTATCGTGGCTTTGTTTACGATAGCAAGGAGTTGGAAACAACCTAAGTGCCCATCAACAAAAGATTGGATAGAGAAGCTGTGGTATATTCACACAATGGAATACTACACTGCATTGAAAAACAAGGAACTCATGCAATATTATTCAAAATAGGTGACCCTGGAGGATATTAGGTCGAATGAAATATCTCAGTCACAAAGGAACAAATACTACATAGTTCCAATGTTGTAAAACAGGACTGATATTGGGCTTGGGGAAGACTGAGAAAGATGGGATAAATAATATGTATACTGTATTGAAACAGATGAAGCAGAAAACTGTTTAAAAGAGATATGTGATTAGGTATTATTGTCCTGACAGGAGTCCTGAATGAAGGCTCCATAGTAGAGTGGATCTGGGGGGAGGGATTATAAAACAATGGGGAACTTCTCCTTTTCAAAGAGAAGAGTGTACTGGGGGTGGGAGGGGTGGGCAGGGAGAAAAGTGCAACAAAGAATGAATGAAAATCCAAAGTCTCTGTAAATTTTCATTAAAATTAATAATAATAAAAATAAAATAGTTATAGATGAGTACAATAAGTTATAGGCATTATTTGAAACTTTGCTATCATGGTGCATCTTAAATTTAGTAATTTAGAATTAAAAAAACCCATTTAGGGAGTCAGTCATGAGTCAGTTCCTTGATGTTGTATACAACAACAACAAAAAATATTTCTTTAACTATATTGTTGCTAGGTGCCATACTCAAGTAGAGTACAACTCAAAGTGACCCAATGAACAAATCTGAACTCTCTCCTATCCTGTGCCATCTTGATCATTTCTCATATACTTGAACTCGTTGTTGCAGTCCCTGTATAAATCCATCTCATTGAGGGTCTTCCTTTCTTTTGCTATCCCTCCACCTTTCCAAGTATGATGTCCCTTTCGAAGTAATAGCCTCTCCCTGCAATATGCTCAAACTACCTTTTTCTCAACTAGCATATCTTAAACTTTAGACTGTTAACTTAAAGGTCAGTGATTCAAACCAGCTAGTTGTTCTGCAAGAGAAAGATGAGAGAGTATGCTTCTGTAAAGATGTATAGACTTGGAAAGAAATTGTATGGGGCACTTATTTCTCCTGAAATGTCAATATAAATAAAAATTGACTTGGCAGCAATAGGGGTTTTTTTTTTTTGCTTTATTTTGTTATTTTGGTGTTGGTGTCTTTGTAGTTAATACTAACTTGCAAGTTGAAAAATATAATCCCTATTTAAATGGGAGAAATTTGATGCTCAGAAGTACTTGCCCAAAGCCACTCATACAGTGGAAAAGGCAGCCTCTGAAAGCTGTTGATTCTAAAAATTCAACACTTCTGCTTCTATGTCAGACCCTGGGCTGGGCCTGCAGGAGATAAGCCACGAGTAACACGCAGTTTCCCACAGGCAATATTAAATAGAAGTCAGTGCTTACCTGCCGCACACAGATCCGTTATGTTGATTCGAGTAGGCAGAGAACTGCCTTTCGAGTTGGCTGCAGCCACAGTTACAGTCCAGCTCCCAGTTCTGGAAGTGTTCCAGGTCCAGGAGGTGAGTCTTGTGATGTTCTGTAGCATGGCCTTTCCTGATGCCACCTCCTGCCAGGTCACCTGATAGTGGAGGATTTCCCCCCTTGCCTCGGATAGACTCAGATTCTGGAACAAAACACAGTCATTTGCTGTTTACTCTTAAGCAGGATGGACAGATATTCCATGCCTATACTTTGAGGCCCCTGTGGCATGAGAGCCACCTAATCAGAGTGACACCCTTTTATTTCTATTTTCTCTCTTCCTCCACATACTTTTAGGATGCACTTCCTCGTTAATAAATAAAATCAATCAATGGTTTTAAATGCAGTTCTTAAAAACACCTTGATTTTCCCTTCTTGTGAGACTTATGAAGAATAGCCAATGTAATGATCACACCCAATGGGACAAGGGTGATGTTCTGAACACAGAAGGCCTGAATTTGAGTTTCAGCTCTCCAATCACCAGCTGTGTGCCCCAGGAAAAGTGCTTAGCCACTCTGAATCTCCGTTTTCAGACGTGTGAAACATGCACATACACAAGCTTTTTACTTTACGAAAGTGCAGAGCTGCTTGAGCCGTTCAGCCCCTGGAATTTGCTGCCTTGGGCCTCAGGGAGAGCTGTCCAACCTCTGGGAAGAGCCCGTTATGTTGCTGGAGAAAACTGCCTAGTGTATACAAAGAATTTTATCTAAGCCACTTTCCTCCACCTCCTCCTCCAGTTCATCTATAATTAAGACCTCCAAAGCCCTTCTCTTTGTAACTCACAAGTTTGTTCTCTCTAGGTTTTCTCCCTTTCCTATAAGTAACCTTAACACTGAGTTTTGCTCCAGACCTGAACCCTGAGCCCAGTTCCAGAGACAAAAGGGAAATATAACTGCCAGCTAAGGAAGTGAAGGAGGATGGAGCCTCAGGGTTCAGCCATCCATCCCCACTGGACCCACCTGGGAAAACACTTGGCAGTTCAGAGGGCAGTAAACATCAGGAAAATATCTTCTAATTGAACAAGTTAAAACATGCAGTTTTAACCCAGGACCACCAAGAAGGTGTTCAAGTGGCTCCCCTTCCCCTTTCATATCAACGCCCTGTTCAGCGAGAAGAAGGCAGGGAGTCTGTGCCACATTCCCAAATGAGAAACCCACAGGTGAATAAGACAATTTATTTGTTAACAAAAAAATGATCGCCATTGGACTATGCTTACCATTACCCTGTCTCTTCTGGTCCCCACTGGATCTTTCTCATTTACTTCCCAGCACCCCCTCAGCCCCCTACTCACCAAATTGTGCAGCCCTGTGATTTCATCCCTGCCTATCCTCACTCTTCTGCTCCCAAACCCCACCCCACTGCATCCCTATACATGGTTTTTTTAAAAAATTTTTTTACATGTGTGTGTGTGCACGTGGGTGTGTGTGTACCATCAAATCACATTTGACTGGCATAGGAAGAGATTGTCCCTCCTTCTCCAGCAGAGCATCTGGTGGATTCGAACCTCATACTTCTGAGATAGCAGTGCAGCTTCTTGCCACTAGCCTACACATGTTTTTAACAATAAAAAAATGAGGGGGGAGAAAGAAAACCCAAAGATTTTCAAGAACTAAACCAGTAAAGCCAATACTCAGTAAATTGGATTAGCCAGCTGAACTAGAAAACTCAGATGTTGTTCATAAATGTGTGACTAAAATGGTAAAAATTCCAACTGAGATTATTTGGAAGTGATCCCAGAAAGTGCAAATGAAATTATTTTATTGTAACCCAGTTTGAACAAGACCCACGGGAAGCAGAAGCATAGAAAATGGAGAATTTTTGGCACAGAAAACTGCCGAGACCAGCACAGGCAGTGCCCATCTGTGTTTCGAGCAGGGAGGGGGAGACTTGGCTAACTAGACTTCAGTGTTCCAGGTTTCTTGGTAAGCAGATCTGTGTGATGGCAAAGGAGTCTCCAGCTGCCTTTGCTGAGAGCCATCCTTTAATATTAGTAAATACTCCTTGCTGTGGTTCCTCTGCTCCTTGGAGGCAAGGATTCTGGGGCTTCGTCTGACATACTTTGGACATGTTGTAAGGAGAGACAGGTCTTTAGAGTGGAACATCATGCTGGGTAGAGTAGAGGGACAGCTCAGGAGGGGAAGACCCTCTATGAGGTGGATTGATTCAGTGACTGGGGTACTCGGGATGGGTGTGTCAGAGGCAATGAGATTGGCACAGAGCAGGGTTTAGGGCTATTGTACATAGGGTCGCTATGAGTCGCAAACGACTCGACGGCACATAACAACAACAACAACAATGTAGTTTGTCAGAAGAGGCTGGGCTAATAGGAACATCTGGTCTGCTTGGGATTTGTATTTCTTTTTTCCTCCACTAAAAGTGATTAAATTGGCCTTCTGATTATAATTCAAATGCTGAAACAAGTAGCATACTGGAAGAGAATGCTCTCATCTGCTGACGCAAGTTTTCTGATTGGCTCAACACCTGTATTTCTCATTGCAAATTAATCCACAAGCATCCAGCTTTTTATGTTTCAACCACTAGGAGCTTGATTAAGGCAGGTCCAGTCCTGTATGCCCACTGGATCATAAGCCACAAGGAGTGAATGCCAGGTTACTAGTAGTGCTTTCCCTGGAAGACACCTTGTGTATGGGCAAGTGCCAAGAGTTTAACCACCTCAAACCTGCATCACAGCTTAGCCCATAAAGGTGGTTATGCAGATTAAAACAAGTGCATGTTCTTTAAGAAGCAATGTTCTAAATTATTGCTCATAAACAACATGCTCATATGCACTGCCATCGAGTTGGAACTGACTCATGGTTGAACTTCCAGTAGATTTTCCTCAGACTCTTAATCGCACTGGAGGAGACTGCCCATCTTTCTCCTGCAAAGACCCTGGGGGATTCAAACTCCCAGGCAGGTGCCACCTTTGGGTTTGTGATGTAGCTTTCTGAAGATATGGAGCAAGTAAAGGAAAGCTATAGTTGACTTGAGAAGGACGTATTCCTTCAGGTATCTATCTCTCTCAATCTAAGATCATCCCTGCATGCCAGGGACCAAAAACCTGTCCTACTTGGACATATACAAAAAAGAAACTCTCACTGGAAAAAATGAAAACACTTTTTAAATCATTCCTCTGTCTTTCACAGACACTCAAGAAACCTCATTCAAACTGATGACAAGCTGCTGAAGGCAGTGGGAAAATGTCAAGTCATCCTGGATCCAGTAAATTTAAGCTGTGGTTGCTGTGGAAAAGGGGCTGAGTCACACTGATCTAGTAATCACAGGTGTGCATCTTAAAAGAATGAAAACTCTGAGGGGAATGAAGGCTAAGTCTCTTCCATATCACATGTTTAGAGTTGAAAGTGTCAGTGGAGATGTGGGAATGATGTGGAGGGAGTTATGCAAGTAAATAAGGTAGTCTCTGTAATATACCTGTGTAAGACATCAAGCTCAAATGTTGGGATAAGGGTAATTTTCTCTCAGGTGATTGAACTTTTAAGTCAAACTAGAAAACATGCTGAACTTGTCCAACAGGGTCCAAAAAATGAAAAACGGGTATTTATCCAGCCAGGCAACAGTATAATCAGTGTAATTAGTTTGGCCCTGATGAAATGGAAAAGCATCACAGAACCACACAACAGGAATGGACTCTGGAGATTAGCAATTAATTCAGCATTTCATTTTTAAAATGGGGACACAAAGGCCCAAAGAGGTGAAGTTCCTTACTCAAGCTATAAATGGAGAAGCTAGAAGTGGAATATTGAGCTGTTCTCCATTCACCATCTGACCTCGTTGCTATGGAGCTGAAACAAACTTGTAGGTGAATCTCCACTGGGTTTCCAAGGTTTTGAGATTCATGGGAGGAGACTGCCCATCTTTCTCCATGGAATGACTGGAGGGTTCAAATCACCAGAGAGGGGCAACATTAAGAGTAAGAGCAACTCTCTGTGGACCACACCACCCGAGTTTTTTGTTAATGATGTCTGTCATTGTTAGCTGCTAGTTTTTTTAATTGGCTTCCAACTCATGGTGACTCCATGGACAATGAAAGAAAATGCTGCCTAATCTCATCAACTCCAGGATGTGATGCAAAGTGGACCATTGCATTCACAAGGATTCCTTTGACTAATTTTAGGTTGTCAGGCCTTCATTCCCATTCTGTCTTAGTCTGGAAATACCATAGAAACTGTTTAGCTTCATAGTACTGTTTTTTTATAATGACATGTGTGGGACAATGAACAAGTAATATTGTTCCATCTTTCATAGTTGGAATCCTACTCACCCTATGTCTCAAAAGTTGCAAATCAGATTCTCAAACTGTGAGCTTCCACATTCTGCTATGGAACACCAATATCAGGTTTGAGTTCAGCACTTTAGGGAAGGAAGGAACATAGAATTTTTTTTTTCCAGGAACCCAGAGGCTTTGAGTAATAAGGAGACAGACACGCTGTGAATGAACGCAGAATTGCAGACCTAAGGAGTGTGTTGATTTGTCACAGATAAACCTATTTTAAGTTTAGTGTTTATTTTCTTATTGTTGTTGTTGTGTAACAGAGAATTAGAACTGACCCATAGCCATCCCTCCTGTGGGTTTTCAGAAGCTGTACATTGCTTGGGAGGAGGCTGCCCATCTTTCTCCTGCAGAACAGCTGGTGGATTTGAAGCACGTGCCTTTGGGACAGCAGTGCAGCTTCTACCACGAGGCCACTAAGAGCTCCCTTATTAGGTATGTGTGCCACTGAGTCAGAACCAACCCATAGCTGATCCTCCAGTGGGTTTGCAGAGATCTTTCAGTGCGTAATTTCACGGGAGGAGACTGCCCATCTTTCTCAGGGTGGGTGATAAGAGAAAAACTATTTACTGAAACAATTGTTGTTGTTGCTGTGTACCTTCAAGTCAGAACTGACCCATACCAGACCCTCCGGCAGGTTTTCAGAAGCAGTAATCAAATGGGAGGTGATTGACCATCTTTCTCCCTCAAAGCAGCTGGTGGATTCAAGCCACATGCCTTCAGGTTTGCAGTGCAGCTTCTTGCCACTAAGCCACGTGGTTAAATTGTCACATTCATCTTGTACTGCTATTATTTACAGTTGAATCAGAACCATAGCTGACCTTCCAGTGAGGTTTCAGAGGTTGTTAATTGCATGGGAGAAAACTGCCCATCCTTCTGCAAAACAGCTGGTGGATTTGAACTGCATATATTCGAGTTGCCAGTGCAATTCTTTACCATTAAACAGCCAGAGTTCCCATTCTAATATTATTGTTGTTGTTAGGTGCCATTGAGTCACAAGTATAACTCATAGCAACCCTATGAGCAATAGACCTGAATCCTGTCCTATCTTGTGCATACCTCTAACACTATAACTACTCACATTGTTCACAGGATTTCAAAGGCTCGTTGTTTCAGAAGTGGATGGCCAATCCTTCGTCCTAGTCTGTCTTAATCTGGGAGCTCCATTGCAACCTGTCCACCATGGTGACTCTTCTGGTATTTGAGACACCGGTGGCAAAGCTTCCAGCATCCGAAAGGCTACATCAGTACAGCTGACTGACAACCAAATGCACTGAAATTTGGAGTTTAGGCACTGTCTTCAAGGAAATTCAGATGAAAGTTAAAATGAGGTTTTTTTTAGGTCGCCCCCTGGTGGATGTGAGAGAGGATTGCGGTGCTCATGTTGTGCTCTTTGGCATCCTGTGATGTGTCTGAAGATGCTTTATTTTTTCCATCCATGCACTTTTTGTTTTATTCTTTTTATTTGATTTTACTGAAAGCTTACAGAAAAGTTGACTTTTCATTCATTCACTGTTTCACATTTCCCTCTCTACCCCTCCAGTTCACTCTTTATTTTTTTATGTGTTCAAACTTTGTAAATAAATCAGTATAAAATATATTCATTCTTCGTTGCGTAGTTTCTTCCCTCCTTCCACCTTCCCCAGTCCACTTTGTATGTACCTCTTATTCTGTACTGTTGTCATACAGATAATGCCTAATCATATATTCCTTTGAAACAGTTCTTTCCTTCATCTGTTCCATTGCAGTATTCATTATTTATTCTCGCTTTTCTCAGTTTCCCCCCCAAACCGTGTGTCAGTCCTGTTTATAATAGGCAGTTGTCCTTTTGTGATAGATATTTCAGCTTGCATAATGTCCACCAGGGTCATCCATGTTGTGTAACATTTTATGAATTCCTTGTATTTCAGTACTGCGTAGTATTCCATTGTGTGAATATACTATAGGTTTTTCTTTCCATTCATTTGTTGATGGGCTCTTGGGTTGCTTCCATATCTTTGCTATTGTGAATAATACAGCAATAAACACGGGTGTGCATACATCTCTTTGGGTGGCAGCTCTGATTTCTTTAGTGGAAATTTAGTAGGAATTCCTAGTAGTGGAATTGCTGGATCAAATGGTATTTCTATTTCCAACTTTCTGAGAAAGCACCAGACTGCCTCCCATAGTGGTTGTACATTTTACATTTTCATCAGCAGTGTTCCAGTCAGAGTTCCAATCTCTCCACAACCTTGCTAGCATTTGTTGTTGAAATTTTCTCTTGTTACTGAGACGAGATGGTATCTCATAGTTGTTTTGATTTGCATCTCTCTAAAGCTAGGGATTTTGAACATCTTTTCATGTGTCTATTTACTATGTGACTGTCCTCTTTGGTGAAGTGCCTATTCATATCCTGTGCCCATTTTGTGATTGGAATGTTTAAATTTTTCGTGTTGAGGTCCTGGAGGATTCTATAAATTTTAGATATAAGTCCCTTATCAGATATGTCATTGCCAAGTATTTTTCCCCATTCTGGGGGTTTCCTTTTTATCCTGTTGGAGAAGTTTTTTGATGTGCATAGGGATTTGATTCTTAGAAAGTCTCATTCATCTATTTTATTCTATCCTGGTTGTAGGCTTTTTATTATGTTTGGAAGGCTGTTCATGCTGTGGATTAGGGCTTCTAGGGTTTTTCCTAGGTTTTCTCTGATGAATTTTATGTTGTTGTTGTTGTTCTTAGGTGCCGTCAAGTTGAGCATGACTCATAGTGACACTGTTCACAAAATATCTGAATCCTGTTCTATCTTGTGTCATCCTCACACTTTCTGACACACAAAAGCCCACTGTGGCAGTCACTGTATCAATCCACCGAGTTGAGGGTCTTCCTCTCCTTCCCCGAACCTCCATCCTTTCCAATATCATGTCCCTCTCCAAGGGATAGCCCCTCCTAGCAACATGTCCAAAGTATGCAAGGCGAAGCCTCATTATTCTTGCCTCCAAAGAGCACTCTGGCTGCACCACCTCCAAGACATATCTGTTTGTTCTATTGGCTATCTATGGGATGAATTCATGGGATGAATTTTATAATCTTTGATTTTTGTGTAAACCAAATGTGAGGTGGTGGGTCTTGCTTAAGTTTTCTGCAGATGGTTTTCAATTATACCAACACCATCTGTTAAAGAGACTATCCTTTCCCCACTTAACTGCTTCCATCTCCTTGTCAAAAACCAGTTGACCACAGGTGGATGAGCTGATTTCAGGGTTCTCAATTCTATTCCATCGATCTATGTGTCTGTCACTGTACCAGTACCATGTTATCTTGACCACCATAGCTGTGTAGTAGGATTTGAGATCAGAGAGTGTGATGCCACCTACCTAGTTTCTCTTTTTCAGTAATGTTTTGCTTTTTTGGGGTCTCTTTCTATTCTAAATAAAGTTGGAAATTACCTTTTTCGTCTCATTGAAGGATGGAATTGGTATCTGTATTGGGATTGCATTGAACATGTAGATTGCCTTTGGTAGAATTGTCATCTTTACGATATTGAGTCTTCTTATTCATGAGCATGTACAATTTTCCATTTCTCCAAATCTTTTTGCTTCTTGTCGTATTTCACAAGATGAAATACTTGGGAATAAATATAACTAGAAATATAAAAGACCTATACACAGAAAATTACAAAACCTTACTGAAGATAATCTTGAGACTTCCTCAGGAGGTGCTGATACGTCTCTGGAGGTGTTCAAGGTGGGTCTTGGGCCGGCATTCCTGTCCTCCTGCTGCTAAGAAAATGCTAAAAGGAGACGCCATCACATTCTCTTTCTCCTGTAGTTATGTCTGTGTTTTTCTTTGTTGGAAATGTTCTTGGCTTAGCATAGAAAGTGTTTCTGACTTACATTTGTCTGAGAAGCAAAGAACAAATAGCTTCCTCAGTGGGCCTAGGAGTCCTGCCACCTGAAAGAGCTGTCTGGCACCTGCATTTCAGAATGCAGTGAATTGGTTTTCTTTCTTATATATATGAAAACTAACAACATGGAGTGGGAGTGCTACTGTGAATTGCCCAACCGTTATTTCTGAAGATTTACAAAACTAAACTGTACTATTTGTCAAAAAGTAATGTTTTACTTTTAGCCACTTTTAAATGTAAAGAATGAGAAGCTGTCAGAGTTTAGCCTAAGAAAAAAGATTGCTCAAAAATCTTTAGATTTTTCTTTAGAAAGCTGGGGGATTAGAACATTTATTAGTCATAGTTTTGACTGTGGGGATGCTGTTTTGTTCATTCTTGCTTTGGAATGCTGCTGACAAGTTCTTGTAAGGGCAAACCCTCTCGGATAAATTATTTTACTTTCTGAACCTTACCTTTCTAATCTGCAAAATGAAAATTCCATATTCCAAGGAATCAAAGCAAGTAAACTGTCTCAAGGTACTTGACACATGCAGATATTAGGCATTTAGTGAGTTCCTTCTCTTTGCTACTTTAAGTAATTTAAAAATTAGTCATGGTTGACATATTTGCTATCTTATTCATACGGCTTGTATCTATATTTGGAGAGTCAGGCCACTTTGCCCCTTAGCTTATAAAACAGCTTTATACAGACATTCCACCCTGTATACAGTTGATCCCAAAAGAAAAACGTCATTTATAGATTGAAGCCTAGGCACCTTGATTTCAAAGTAGTTAATTTAGGGGCCCTGGTGATGCAATGGTCAAGTGCTAGACTGCTAACCCTAAGGTTTAACACACAAGCTGCTTCGTAAGAGAAAGATTTGACAATCAGCTTCAGTCAAGATTCAAAACTCAAACTCATTGCCTTCGAGTCAGGACCATCTCTTTTCCCTGACCCTCCATTAGATTTCCAAGTCTAAATAGCACAGGATGAGATTGCCCAGCTTTCTCCCATGGAGCTGTTGGTGGATCTGAACAATCAGAAAGGTGAAGGCTTTGGGTTAACATTGTAACCCCTACAGACTAGATTATAGCCTCTAACAGGCAGACCCACCCTATCTTCCCAGGTAATTGGAGATGCCAGAAGCACGCGACATCCGTTCCGGCCCGAGGGTCACAGGCCCTCGGGCCAAGAAAAACCTATCTACACAGCAATTCTACAGGATGCATCACCTTTGACCGATAAATATTGCGACTAAACTTCAGAGACACTGATCCCAACATAAGGAACTACCATCAGCTGATGTGTTTGAAATCACAGAAGCCATGGAAGCATCATATATAAGTTATTA
>NW_006399755.1:33474165-33489431 GCF_000299155.1 Elephantulus edwardii | reverse complement strand
CTCTATGAGGTGGATTGATTCAGTGACTGGGATAATTGGGATGGGAGTGTCAGAGACAGTGCGATTGGCACAGGACAGAGTGGAGTTTAGGGCTGTTGTATATAGGGTCGCTATGAGTCGCAGGCGACTCGACGGCACATAACAACAACAACAACAACAACAACAACAACAGGCAGTTAGCTGTATTCAGTCCTAAACTGTCATATGGGTTCCTATAGGGTCACTAGGAGTCAGAATCTAGTTGAAAGCAGATGAATTTGATAGTCTAGTTCAATGATCTGATGATAGAATTCTTATCTTGCATAATAGAGGCCAACTTCAATTTCTAGTCATTGATTTCTGGCCAGTACACCTCACATGAAGCCAAAACTCTGGTTTCTATGGAGGCTTGGATACTGCTGTGATGCCAAACAGGTTTCAATAGAACTTTCAGATTTTTATACCCATTCAATTTGTATGCAAAGCAAACTCATCAACAACCTGCATTATGCAGAAGACTTAACTTTGTTTACTGAAAGTGAAGAGATCTTATGTTTGCTGCAGAAGATCACAGTCTGCAGCCTTCAATACTGATTACATGTCAACATTAAGAAAACAAAAATCCTCACCACTGGGCCAGTAAACAACATCATGATGTCATTGTTGTTATGGCCGTCAAGTCACCTACACCTATTACTCATAGTGATCCTACATATAATAGTATATTAGCTCTGAACCTTACTCTGTCCTAAGCCTGTCTCACTGACTCCAACTCACCTCCATTTCTCTCGTTATTGTATCATTATATCTTATCAGGAGTCTTACTCTCCGGCACTGTCCCTCCATCCTTTCCAAGCGTGATATCTTTCTCTAAGGACTGGTCCCTCCTGGCCACGTGCCCAAAGTATGTGAGATAGAGCTTTAAAATCATAGCCTTCAAGGAGAAACTTAGTTTGATCCTCTCCAGGACAGACCTCTTTGTTCTCTAGGCAGTCGATTCAAGACTGTTTTCCAGCACCACAACTCAAAGGCATTGATTCTTCTTCTGCCATTCTTAGTCATTGTCCAGCTCTCTGATGCATAGCAAGTAATTGCAAAGACCATGGCCTGGATCCTCAGATCATTACTCTTTAGCATTTTGGAGAGGCCCCTGACAGAAGACTTCCCCAGTCCAATTCATCTTTTGATTTTCTGACTTCTGATGCCAAGAGTGATGATTATGGAGCCAAGCAAGTTGAAATTGCTAACAATCTCAATCTCTTCTCCATCTATCATAGTGCTGTCAATTGGCACAGTGGTGAAAATTTTTGTCTTCTTGAGACATCATGATAGATGGAGAAAAGATTGCAATTGTCAATTATTTCATCTTAATTGGATCTACAATCAACATGTTTGATACCAGCAGTTACTCTATGCAGCACTCAGGAGCAATGATTTCAAAAGGTACTATGTAACTTAGGAGAGGCTGGAGAGCATTATGCTGAGTGAACAAAGTCTCATAAGGACAAATACTGCATAAGACCAGTAATGTAAAAATAAAAGGAGATCTAGTAAAACATGTATGGAAACGTAAGGAGGGGAGGGATGAGGATGGGGAGGAGCAAAACCACAGAGTTGCACACTTTGGTGGGTGGAGGGATGGAGGGGAAGGGAAAATGAGAAGGATTCAGGTGAAAAGACTGTGATGATGGGCAAGGTCCAATGATGATTAATTTTATAAAACAAGATGTATGTGAATGAGTTTATGGAACAAAAGTGAATGAAGAATAGTGTGAAATGCAATGTATGCAAATTTTGTGAGCAAACAATAAAAAAGAAAAAAAAAGATTTCTTACATTGGGAAAATCTGCTGTCAAGAACTTCTCCAAAGTGCTAAAGAGCAAGGACGTCAGTTTAAAGATCACGGTGCTCCTAGTCTAACCTATGGTATTTTCAATTACTTGCTATGCATCTGAACATTGGGCAATGACAGAAGAATTTATGTCTTTGACTTGAGGTATTGGAGAAGAGTATTGAGTATCTCATCCAAAAGAATCAACAGGTATGTCTTGGAGAAAGTACAGTCAAGGTGCTCCATAGAGGCAAGAATGGTTAAACTTTGTCTCCTATAGTTTGGGTATATTGTTACAAGGGGACAAGGCTTGGAAAGGATACCATGCTTGGGATAGTGGAGGGGCAGCATAAGAGAGGAAGAACCTCACAAGATAGATTGATGTGGTGACTGTAACATTCAACTCAAGTGTATCAAAGATGGCACAGGACAGGGCAGGGGTTCCTAAAGTCACCATGAGTCATAGTCAACAGCATCTAATAGCAAAAACATCGATAACTGATCATGAGGATGCAAAGGACTAGACAGTCTTTTTTTCTTTTTTTTTCACCCTTTCATAGGGTTACCACCATCAGTCAGGGGTCAATTCAATGGCAACCAAAAATAATCCTACCATGACTTCAAAACTCAACACTACCTTCGGCAAGCTGAGATGGTAGCGAAAGAGTGACTCAAAGAACAATTTCACGTAGAAATTTGAAACATCGCTGTATTGAAAGTTTCTGCTTCTGGATCTATATTTCACTAGCCTATGGGTTAATTTTTAAAAAATTTTTAAATGTATTTTATTTTTTTCTTTCACTAGTTTATTTACAAAATTCTAATACAAACTCCAACAAAAATCTTTCGGTTTCCTTCAGCCCCCACCCCATCAAATTGTAATCAAATGATTAATTCCCTCTTCCCCCTGCACATCCACATCCCTCTGCTTCCAGCTTCTCCCACCCCTCCTGGATCCTTATACTCGTTCTACAATAACAGTCTTATATAATATTTATCCTTATGGGACTGAGTTAGTTCACTCAGCATAATGCTCTCCAGTCCCTCCCAAGTTAGGTAATAGTTACAAAGTTTTTGCTTCTGCGTGCTGTATTCCATTGTGTGTATGTACCATAACTTCTCAATCCATTCATATGTGGTTGGACATTTGGGCTGTTTCTGTATTCTTGCAATGGTGAATAATACTGCTATGAACATTGGTGTACAAATCTCAGTTTGTGCCTCAGTTCTCATATTCTCACGGTATATTCCAAGTAGTGGAATGCTGGGTCATATGGAGTTTCTATGTTCAGCTTTTTGTTTTGTTTTGAGGAAGCGTCAAACTGCCTTCTAGAGCGGTTGCACCATTTTACAATCCCATCAACAATGTATAAGAATTCCTTTCTTGCCACATCCTCTCCAACATCTATTACTTGCTGCCCTATTAAACTTTGCTGCTCTTACTGCAGTGAGATGGTACCTCATTGTGGTTTTGATTTACATCTCTCTTATTGCTAGTGATTTGAAGCATTTCTTCATGTGTCTTGTTTGCCATTCGAATATCGTCCTCTGTGAAAATTCTTTCCATGTCTTTTGTCCATTTTGTAATTGGGTTATCAGTCATTTTCTTGTGGAGGCCCAGAAGTATTCTGTAAACTTCTGTTATAAGATTCTTGTCTGAGATGGTATTACCAAATGTTTGTTCCCAGTCTGTTTTTTACCCTGTTGGGAAAAGGTTTTGATATGTACAGAATACGGGTTCATTTTTCACTCGTTAAGTACAATTACTTAATGAACACTTTTTATGTCTCCTTTATTAATCATCTTAGTAATCTCATGCAGTGTGTGTTATCTGTGTACTCTTACTTATGAAAAGTTGAAGGTTCAGAGAAGTTCCTTGCTCTTGAGCACACAGTCAGAAAGCGCTAAAGCTAGAATCATTATAAAGGTAGCCCAACTAACTCTTACTGCTAAATACAGAACCTCTGAAACATTCTGGCACTTGAGACACATTCCAAGTGTTTTACTGTATTTCATTACTAGTCACACTTCATGGTCTGTTCATTACCCTGCCATAATAATAATTTGTAGCTTGCTTTGCAGAAAAAGAGCCCCCAAACCAATCTCTCTCTCTCTCATCTGCTCATCTCTGCTTTTTATCTTTATTCATTTCTCTATTATCTAGATTCTGTGTCACTGGCCTTGTTCTGTTTTATCCAACTGAAAAATCCCCAACATTTTCAGCATGGCCTAGAAATGTGATAAGGAGCATGACCGATCATTTCTTAAAACATTTTCTGTAATCCTGAAGTGAATATTAGAATAAAATGATAGAACTATTCCTATCGCTATGAGTTGTAGTCAACTCAATGGCACACAGCAGTAACAGCTACAGTGATCCCAAGATGATTCCCTGGTTGGACAATGGTTAAAGCACTCAGCTGCTCAACAAAAGATTGGCAGTTCTAACCCCCCAGTCATTCCTGGAGAGGAAGATGTAACAGTCTGCTCCTAGAAAGATTTACTATCCTGGAAATCCTATGGGGCAATTCTACTTTGTCCTATCAGGTTACTACGAAGGAGAATCGACATCAAGGCAATAGGGTCCCTTCTGTTAGGTGTCTCCTCTAATACTATAAGGGCCTTGAGCTCCTAGCAGAAATTCTTCCTGGGAATTTACAGCAGAGCTTTGTCTCACATTAATATAAACCATGTTACAGAGAATGTTCTTGTTGAGCCTCTTTTATAAAAGTAGATCAAAGAACCTGCCTCTTTAACAGCACCAGGTGGAGGTTGTTGTTGTTGTTATATGCCGTCGAGTCGCCTGCGACTCATAGCAACCCTATGTACAACAGCCCTAAACTCCGCTCTGTCCTGTGCCAATCACACTGTCTCTGACACTCCCATTCCAATTATCCCAGTCACTGAATCAATCCACCTCATGGAGGGCCTTCCTCTCCTGCGCTGTCCCTCTACCCTCCCAAGCATGATGTCCCTCTCCAAGGACCAGTCTCTCCTCACAACATGTCCAAAGTATGTTAGACGTATGTTAGACGGAGCCTCAGAATCCTTGCCTCCAAGGAGCCACCCGGTTTAACCCTCTCCAGGACAAATCTGTTTGTTTTCCTAGCAGTCCATGGTATTCTCAATACTCTTCTCCAGCACCACAGCTCAAAGGCATCAGTTCTCCTTCTATCCTCCTTGGTCATTGTCCAACTCTCTGATGCATAACAAGCGATTGCGAAGACCATGGCCTGTATCAGACGCACCTTAGTCTCCAGAGAGACACCACTGCTCTTCAGTACTTTGGAGAGGTCCCTAACAGCAGACTTTCCCATGGCAATGCACCTTTTAATTTCCTGGCTACTGGTGCCAAGACTGTTGACATATATGGAGCCAAGCAAACTAAATCTGTGTACAATCTCAATCTCTTCACCATCCATCCTGATGCTGCCAATTGGTCCAGTGGTGAGAATCTTTGTCTTCTTGACATTGAGCACCAGGTGGTAGAGTTTGAAATACTCCTCATTTGAAAATGAAAACCCCAGGAGAAGAACGCAGGGGTGCCGAATGGACCACTTACTCCCACTGGCAGCTGGTCTCTGGTTGTGCGGAGTCTTCTCATGGGGGGAGCGGGGCAAAGGGGCTGCTTCTGGGATTGAGGGTACCTGTTTATACAAATAAGTACAGGACATAGGGTGTAGCACTGCTACCTTAAAGGCTGCATCTCCAGGAGTTCAAATCCCCCGGCCTTTTGGAGGGTGGACATGATTATGGTTTACAAGTCAGAAGCTTGATGAAGGATCAAATGAGTCAGAGCCAACAGGACAGCAGGGAGTTTGAATGAGTTTATAACAGTGAGTTACTTCATTTAACAAACTGATTTAATTAAATCAGCAAGCCAGTTGCTTTCAAACTGATTCTAAGTTTTCGGTGTCTGACTTTTGGGGAAGTAGATATCCAGGCCTTTATTCCAGACCCTTCTCTTTGGATCTGGACCTCCAACTTTTCCATTTGCAGTGGGTCATCTTCACTGTTCGCCTCACCTCTCTTCTCTCAGTGCCATAGACTTGGAACTGACTCTGAACTGAACCTCCATTGGGTTTCTGTGGCTGTGAGTCACATGCAAGGAGACTGCTCATTTTTTCTCCCATGCAGCTTCTGCCAGATTCAAACGGCCAGAGAGTTGTGCCCTTTGGCCAGACCCATCATGTCATACGTAATTTCAGGAGTTTTATGACCCACCCTGACCAAACCAGTGAGAGGACTCTAAAGAAACCAAGAGAGGAAACTGGAAAGGTGGGTGTGATGTTGAGGAGATGTGGTGGCAAGGTGGTTTGAGCGCTCCACTGCTGATGGAAACACCAACTATTGGAACTGCCCAGCTGCTCCACCTCCTGCCAAAGACGTGGCAGCTTTGGAAACCATATGGGATAGTTCTGTCCTGTAGGATTGCTATGAATCAGGGTCAACTCCACAGCAATGGTGTTGGGGTGAGGGTTTTTTTTTGGGGGGGGAGCTGTTTCTTTTTGTTGTTGTTGTTTTTTAGTGTGGTGTTGACCAGTTATTTATCTTCTTCATTTGCTACCTGTAAAAGTTGAGGAATCTTTACGAAGAATAAGGATTATGTCAACTAGAATGAAAGCGGAATCACCGGTTGAATTACTTAATCAAAGCAAGGAAAGCATTACAGAATTTTGCACTAATGGAGAAGGTGGGGAATTTGAGGAAAAGAGTTGTAAAAAGCATCTGATGGTGAAGGAGGGGAACATGACATTGGAGCTGTTTGTGATCAAGCCATATATTCTACTTAAGGAAGAGTGGCTTTATTATTTGTTTTGTTGCTTTAATAGTACTGGGTGTTTTTGTTTTACTTCACAGATTGAGTTGTATATTTTGGCTTACACACAGAAAGCTTATTTTTTTTTTCTCCCCTTTAAAATAACTAAGATCAAAAAATAGTACAGGATATTTTTAAGGAAATGGAGCTTTCAAAGTAGGAACCAAATGTGGGGAAAGGAGTAATCATGTAGGAACCAAGGCGACAAAGTAAAGAGTTCTTCCCTCTCAGTGCACATATATTTACACACATTCACACATAACCAATCTAATGCACGTGAATATTCATGGGCCTTCCACAAACACAAAGTCACAACCCTCATGCTCATATACATCTCATGCACTTAGGTGCATTCATTCATACACACACACATACTCACAGATACAGTCCTGCATACATCATGCACTCACACAATTCATACTTACACAATCTCATATACCCCACAGATGGGTAATCACCCACAGTCACACAACTATCATACTCATCATGCATACATGACAGATACACTCTTACATACACATTCACACAAAATTCACACTAGAACACACACACTCTCATCACTCGTTACACACATATTCACATATATACACCTCACATCAGACATTCATACAGGTCATCACTCACAGGCTTTCACACCCTATACTCACACACACACACACACACACACACACACACCACTCTCTCTCTTATACATACATTACTCACAGATATGCACACACAGTCTGATGCAAACATGCACTGACACATAATTCATACCATGATTATATACACACTGACACTTAATTACATTACACAACTCTCACACATATATGCACTCATACATATCACATCACACACACACCCACTCTTTTTTTTGCAAGTTTTTTTGTTTTCCCCCCCTTTTTTAAATTATTAATTTTAATAGACATTTACAGAGGTTTTGGATTTCCATTTCATTGCCGCACTTTTCTCCCTGCCCACCCCTCCCCACCAGCTCTCCCCTTCGAAAAGAAAAAGAAAAAAAATATTCCTTCATTAGTATACAATTTCCACATCCCTTCCCCCCCACCCCCCACCCCGAGTACACTTCTCTATGCAACCTTAATTCTGGATTCCTGTGCTAACCATAATACTCAATCATATATCACCTCTAATCTGTTCTTTCCCTCATCTGTTTCAGTACAATATACATAATTTATCCAGTTTTTTCTGTCATACCCCCACCCTGAAGTCAGACCCATTCTACAACAGTGGCACCATGCAGTATTTGTCCCTTTGTGACTGAGATATTTCATTCAGCGTAATGTCCTCCAGAGTCATCCATTTTGAATAATATTGCATGAGTTCCTTGTTTTTCAATGCGGTGTAGTATTCCATTGTGTGGATATACCACAGCTTCTCTATCCATTCGCTTGTTGATGGGCCCTTAGGTTGCTTCCAACTCTTTGCTATTGTAAACAAAGCTGCGATAAACATGGGTGTGCATATATCTGCTTGGATGGCAGACATGGTCTCTCTGGGGTATATTCCCAGTAACAGGATTGCTGGGTCAAACGGCATCTCTACTTGCAATTTTTTGAGAAAACGCCACACCGCCTTCCACAGTGGTTACACCATCTTACATTCCCACCAACAGTGAATAAGAATTCCAGTTTCTCCACATCCTTGCCAGCATTTGTTGCTTGCTATTCTGTTAAATTTTGCTGTTCTTACTGGGGTGAGATGATAACTCATTTTGATTTGCATCTCTCTTAGAGCTAGGGACTTTGAACATTTTGTCATGTGCTTGTTGGCTATCTGAATGTCTTCTTCGGTAAAGTGTCTGTTCATATCCTGTGCCCATTTTTTAATTGGATTATTTACCTTTATCTTATTGTGGTGTTTAAGTATTTTATAAATTCCGGATAAAAGTCCCTTATCTGACATGTCATTACCAAATATTTTTTCCCAGTCTGTGGCTTCCCTTTTTACTCTGTTGGAGAAGTTTTTGGATGTGCATAGGGATTTAATTCTTAGAAGGTCCCATTCATCTATTTTATCTTCTCCCGGTTGTAGATTTTTCAGGATACTTGGAAGACCTTTTATGTTGACACACACCCATTCTTTCATCATCAAACTCCTCTAACATAAACATTCTAGAAAAGCCAAAGGGCACCTTTTATTTCGCCATGTGCTAGAGAAGTGTGCTCTCATCCATTCACAGGCTAACTGGGGTGTATGTGGGGCCTCCTTGGTGCTAAGGCTGAAATGTCCCTCTCTGTGGTGGCTAGGTGACCTCTCAGCCACCGTGCACTTAGTACTCAAAGGAAAGGGGGAAAAAATCAATATAGAATCACCACATGTACACATTAGCTTCCTTTCCTCAGTGAGGTGTGATTTGACCTCCACAAGAAGACACCTAATCTAAACCCCTTAATCATGCTGGAGAGTGGCATTAGGAAATTCTGGCCCTCAGAGTGAACAGTTGAGCTCAACGCAGAGGAAACAGGAATTTCAGCCCAGGAAAGGCTCCACTGGCATTGGCTACATGACCTGCAATTCCTTCATCAGAAATCACTTCATTTCTTCAGATCTCAACTTCCTTGTTTATAAAATGAAGGATAGAAGTAGAACCCAGTTAGCATCCCTTTCCCTCTGGTCATCTGTGAGTCTGTGACCTAAAGTGAGAAGCCTAAACTCAGTAACTGTGCTCAGGCTTACCCCTCTCCCTGTGAGTAGCCTGTTTGAAGTCACTGAAAAGCACAGATCAGACAACAGGACTCAATCTCATAATGATCTGTAAGTTAGAACTGGACTCAATTTTCTTATAGCCTGTTTGTCTATAAAACCATTGAAGGTTTTGAAGCTGTTCAGTCATGACTGCAATCTGGCACCTAGTTATAGGAGCTTCTAGCATTTATATTTTCAGTTCTTTATGCATACCACTTCTAGTTTCAAATATCCTTCTTAGGTTCCCCCCAATTCTAGTTCCACAAAAGAAATAGTGTTCTAATGATAGGAGTTTTCCAACTATAGCACAGATTGTTCACAAAGCAGGGAATCCCCTATTCCAGAAGGTCCCATCACAGACATTTGCCTGCCCTAGCTGGAGCAGGAGTGATGTCTATGATGGCAGATAAGATGGACTATTGTTAGCTGCTCTGAGTTAGCTGCTTGCCTGGTCTTATGGCAACGCAACACACTAAAACTGACCACCACACTGCCCACCCTACTGTAATCCCCATGACAATTTGTAGGTTGGATCAACAGTGGACTATGAGAGTGTAAAACCAAACCAGCTGTCATTGGATTGAGTCGACCTAATGGTGACCCCATGTCACAGAGTAGAATTGTGATCTGAAGGGCTTTTGTGGTTGCAGCCTTTCAGAAGCAGGCAGTAAAATTCTTTTCCCAAGAATCTCTAAGTGGATTTGAACTGCCAACCCTTTAGTTGGTAGTTGAGTGCTTAGTTGACTGTGCCACCCTAGCACCCCAGAAGAAAATGAAAATTCTTTCTAATATCATTATCTCATTTTAAAATATAAGTGTTGAAAAAATAAGAACAAGATTAAGAAAATGTTTAGGAGAGAAAATTTGCACATGTATGCTTGCTAAAGTTTATCTGTGGCTAATGAATATTGATTTTGACTTCACGCTAGTACTGGTTTAAGTGCATTATGTTCTTTCATAAACTCTATTATGATAAGAAGCACCATCAGACATGCTACTGGGATTTTATTATTTTCATAACCATTCACAATATCTTAGCCATTTAGTGGGACCGTGGTGGCACAAGTGATTTTCTGTATTTGTGATCTTTCATATATGGATCCCCACATGGTCTAGACAGCTCTGCATGTAATGGAATCTCATTCGCTTTTGACTAGGAAGAAGCCTTAAGTAGAGAGGGCAAAAATAAGACTGCAATAGCTTATCTTCCAGATCACTACTGAGGACATATCATGGCTAGAAATCATTATAGGAGGTGAATTTTTGTTTTACTTGTGAGAATGGCAGCCAAGACTCAATCAAGGCTTGTGCTTTAATATTCACAAATTATGGTTCCTCCAAATGTCTTGCTGTAAGAATTGTCTTCCAATGAAAAGGAACTTTTATTTTAAAATAAGTTTTGAGCTGTAGTTTTAATTTCAAAGTGAAGAGTTGGGTTATGATTCACCAAGCTTTTTATAGGTCTCCTTTTATAGCAGACATTGCATATGTGTGTATGTGTTTGTGTGTGTGTGTGTGTGAGAGAGAGAGAGAGAGGGGAGACATACAAGACAGACAAAAACACAGGCAGAGAGAAAGAGAAAGAAAGAAAGAAATAGAGAGAAAAAGAGATGAGGTGGGGAGACAGAGAGAATAAGGTCCCATTTCTTAAAACTGAGGAAGACTTTGATGATAAAAATCATCACGCTGACCTCATCAGAGGACTTTACAGCCATTTTTCTGATTCTTTTGATTTGATGCTCTTCAGATTCATAATTTGAAAACTAAAATTAACTGAATGGAATGAATAAAAGAGATGTAAACTTGGGGAAATTTAAAAAGTGCAACTCACCCCAAAGCCTCTTACGAGGATTGCAATCAGTGGCTCCATTCAAACAGTTTTCTCCTTCAACAATGATGAGTCATCATGTGGCTGAAAAAGTTCTGTCCTCTCTCTGCCCCTGCATAGCTGAATGACTTAAGACAAGTGTCAAATCTGATTTGCAGTTTTGGGGTTTAAAAAGAAATCTAAATGTATTTTATAATTTCCCTTTTGGTTCCTAGAAAAAACGAATTTGGTATCTGGATTGGGATTGCATGGAACCTGTAGATTGCTTTTGGTAAGATGGTCATTATCACAATATTGAATCTTCCTATCCATGAACAGGGCACATTTTCCCTTTTCTTTAGGTTTTTATTGTGTCTTGCAGAAATGCTCTGTAGTTTTCTTTGTATAGGTCTTTTGTATCTCTAGTTAGATTCACTTCCAAGTATCTCAATTTGTTGGATATTTATCTTATAGTCTACCTCTCTACTACACTGGCCTGTTAACTCAGAAAGGCAAGAGATCCTGAATAAGTAAAATACTTCCGTGAAACAAAAATGAAGTGGGAGGCATAGCATTCCTTGACCTCAAAAACCTACTACAAGTGATATTAACCAAAACAGCAAAGTACTGGTATAATGATAGGCACATAGACCAATGGAACAGAATTGAGAACCCAAATATAGACCCAGCTATTTATGGTCAACTGATATTTGACAAGGAAATAACACCTATCAAATGGGCAAATGACAAACTCTTCAACAAATGGTGCTGGCAAACTCTTCAACAAATGGTGCTGGCAAAACTGGACTTGTCCCTCAGAAAGCTGAAACAGGATTCACATCTAACACCATACACAAAAATCAACTCAAGGTTGATAAGAGACATAGGAGTAAAACCCCAAACCTAAATTTCATAAGAGACCAACTGAGATTAAGCCTAATGTACATAGGGTCGCTATGAGTCGCAGGCGACTCGACGGCACATAACAACAACAACAACAACAACAATCTACTATATAAAGGGACTGATTAACACAGCCAGAAATACATAATCTGAAAGATTAAAATTGATGAATGGACCTTATAAAGATTAAATTCCTGTGCACATCAAAAACTTTCCCTAACAGGGTGAAAAGAAAATCTATTGACTGGGAACAAACATTTGTCAATACCAGGTAAGACAAGAGTCTCATAATGAAAGTTTACAGAATACTCCTGAACCTCCACATAAAAAAGACTGATAACCCAATTACAAAATAGGCCAAAAACATGGAAAGAATTTTCACAGAGGAAGATGTATGAACGGCCAACAGACAGATAAAGAAATGCTCAAAGTCACTGGCAATAAGAGAGATGCAAATGAAAACCATAATGAGATACATCTCACTCCAATAGCAGTGGCAAAGTTTAACAGGACAGCAAGTAATAAATGTTGGAGAGGATGTAGTGAGATAGGAACTCTTATACATTGTTGGTGGGATTGTACAATGGTACAATCACTCTGGAAGGCAGTTTGGCGCTTCCTCAAAAAGTTGATCATAGAAATTCCTTATGACCCAGCTATTCCACTGCTTGGAAAATACCCTGAGAAAAAGAACTGAGACACAAATAGACACTTGCACACCAATGTTCATAGAAGCATTATTCACCATAGCAAGAACATGGAAACAGCCCAGATGTCCAACCACAATTGAATAGATGGAGAAATTATGGTACATTCACACAATAGAATACTATGCAGCACGCAGGAACAATGATTTTATAAATTATTACTTAACTTGGGAAGGACTGGAGAGCATTATGTAGAGTGAACTAACTTAGTTTCACAAGGACAAATACTGTATAAAACCATTATTTTAGAATTATTATGAAGATCCAAGGAGGGGGTGGAAGCAAAGAGGTGAGAATGTGAAGAGAGTCTAAATTAATCATGAGTTTATACAATTTGATGGGTGGGGGTGGTGAGGGAAATGAGGAGGATCTGGTGTGGAAAATAAGGTATTCAAATTTTGTAAATAAACTAGTAGTAAAAAATCTCCATGAGGATACTAGTATTTCACAGAGATTTTGTGAGGATTAAATGAAATGACAATGCCAGCTTTTAGTAATATGTGAAACTTTCACATTCTACACTAGTGTTAGACCTCATCACTTTCTGGAAAATTGTTCCATTTCTATATGTCTTTCTATATCTATTCTTTTCTTTTGCTATTAGTGTTCCAGAGTCCTTAGAGAGTACAAATAGCTAATGTGTTCAGCTATTACCCAATGACTGGTGGTCTGAATCTTCTTAGAGGCACTTCAAAAGAAAGAGCTGGAAATCTACTTCTGAGAAGTCAGCCACTCTATTAAGCATAGCTTTGTTGTAACATAAATAAATGGCCATGAGCTAAGATGGTGAGGCTATAACCGGTTTTGTATTAGTATTCCAGAGGTAGTAAGACTTCTTTTCCATCTTCTCCTTTTTTGATGCCCATGGATATATTCCTAAATATCCACACCCATAGTTTCACCACTGTTTATTTCCCAAGAAGTGAATAAATAAGGTGACATGGTCACTTCCAGGTTGTATAGGAAAAATAGGAGGGAGCTGAAAGGCAACTGAGAAGAGTCTGAAGAGATGTTGGTGTTGGAATCAGAAGATGGGAAAATCTGGGGATGGAAAGGCTTGACTGATTGGAGCAGAATGAAGAAATGGTATGACTGTTCAGAGCAGGAGCCACACTCAGAGCTCTCATCCTCCCTCATTCATCAAAATGAAATGACATTGTTATCAAGAGTCTCATGTCTGAGAATATGAGCCCCAACTAAATCATAAAAGATTCATTTCAACGTCACTGTGGAAATAGAAGGTCTTTTCTGCCTTCAAATACATCACTTATTGGAATAGCTCAAAAACCAAAACCAAACCCCCTGTCGTCTAGTCAATTCTGAAAAAGAACACCAAAGCATGGGGTTTCCAAAGTTGTAAATCTTTATGGGAGGACACTGCCTAGCTTTCTCCTACAGTGGTTTCTAACCACCAACTTTTCAGTTACATTACACAGTATGCCCTCAGGACTTTTAAAAATTTGCATATATAATCCATTGAATTTTCAGTTGACATTAAAAAAAAGCTTACCTTCCAGAAAACAGAAATTTGTTGTCCATTGTTGTCAAAGTGCTTCTTCATATACCAGACATCCAAAATTCCAATAGGCTCTGTGTTGAAGAGGAAATCATGCTTTATAGTGTGGCTATACAAATACAGACTTAAAAATGTGATTGATTTTCCAATATATATGATTCTGAGAAAGTAAGTTTATGGGATAATCTGGGTTTTCTGAGTGTTCTAGTGTTTTCCTTTAAAAAAAAATGAAAACCAATAAAAGGATATAACAGAATAGGCATGTCTATTTTTGCTTGGAAAACTCAGAAAAAATCAAGGTTACTTTTAAAACAAAATTTAGAAAAATGTGACATGTATTGATAAAATAGCTTAAAGAAAAGCTATATGATTATTTCTATGTTATTGAACTGGAGAAATAATTCTCAACAGCAATGTAGAAACGTAAATAATAAAAAAATTGATTTTGAAAAAAATTAGAGTTTTGTGTGCTTAAACCAAAATTCTTTAAAAAATGTAAGATACAGCTTTTAAATTGTAGGTTAATCTAATGAATCAACTATCTTGCATATAAGCATTTAACTTTATTCTCATTAGACAATGAGCTATTTGAAGGCAAGACCTATCCCATTTGTCTTAATAATTTACATAATTGTTAGCATAACACTTGGAATTTATTATTAGAAACTCCATTTACTTGAGTTTAATGTTTGTTAAATGAAGAACAAATCGGGCAATGTTATCTACTTGCTGCCAAAATACAGCCTGAATGGAAAGAAGAAAGGACCAGGAAACACAAATTATCCAATATGTTGTTGTGATGTGCTGTAGAGTCATCTGCGACCCACAGCAACCCCAGGCACAGCAGCTCTGATGTCTGCCCTGTCCTGAGCCAGTCTCACTAATTCTGGCATTCCTACCCACATTGCTTCAGTCACTGTATCAATTCATCTTATCTGGGGTCTTCCTCTCCTGCACTGTCCCTCCACCCTTCCAATCCTGATTTCCTTCTCCAAGGATCAGAGGTCAACTTATAG
>NW_006399755.1:33462771-33470760 GCF_000299155.1 Elephantulus edwardii | reverse complement strand
TAAGTGAATTAATTAAGAAAAAAAAAAAGGATCAGTCCCTCCTGGCCACATGCCCAAAGTATGTGAGACGGAGCTTTGAAATTCTAGCTTCCAAGGAGAAACTTGGTTTCACCCTCTTCAAGAGGTTTTTTTGTTTTTGTTTTTTTGACAGTCCATGATATGTTCAAGACTCTAAAAATATGGTCCAACATGGCCATTAATCAAATATGTTTGAAAAGAGATTGAATACTCAATTCCTGTGTGTGTATATATATACATGTGTGTGAAGTATTTTTCCCGTTATTAGTTATTTAGAGAACTTTGGGTGATGTAAATATTTAACACTCTTGGCAGTTAATCAAAAGATCTCTTGTACAGAGGTCTTTAGAAGAAAGCGCTGGGGATCTACTTGCAAAAAAACTGCTATTGAAACATAGTTCTGCTCTGACACACATAAAGTAGCCCTGAATCAGAATCCACTTGATGGCAATTGGTTTTTTTTTGTTTGTTTGTTCTTCTTTTCCTTTTAATCGAGATTTTATTGTAAGTTTATAAAGAACTTGGATTTCCATTTATTCATTGTTGCACATTTTCCTCCTTGCCCGCCTTCCCCTGCACACCCCCCCCCACCCCAGTGTTAATTTTTTCTTTAGAAAACAAGTTCTTTCATTCTGGTTTTATTTTTAAGTGACAGACATCCTTTTATTTATTTATTCATTGGAGCAATCGTTTGCAAACCATATTGGTTTCATTCAATGATTCACAGGCATTTTTTTAACATTAATTACCAATGAGTATAAACATTTCCTCTTTTATTGTGTACTTTAAAATGCCATTTTAAAAAATTTAAAATTCTCCAAAATAGTTGAGAGGAGAAGATAAGGTTTAAGAATATGGGCATGGCAGGAATATTTTGTTATGGACAATCAAGGAAATAGAATTCCAGCAAAAACAACAATTATAAGAGTGGTAACATTAATCCAGAGCAAAGCTCATCTTATCATACACTAGATGGATTCTATTTATTACTGTGGTTTTAAGGATATGAAGATAGAAAGGGAATTTGTCTAATATTGCTGATTTTTCTTTTTTTCTTAAAGCAAAGCACATCAACTGGTTACTGTGTATTTCTTTTTAAAAATATGTTAGCATAGAACAACCACAAAGAGGCTCAAAGGCATCAACTTAATCTCTTAAATATTGAAACTTAATGTGCATTTAAGGTGAGGTTGCCTTGGAATTCTCCCTAGTGTTGCCACATCCATTTTACCAGATGTAAAACTTTCAGAAAATTAAGTCCCCTTTTGGGTAGCAGCAGACAAGCAGTCAGGATAATAAGACAAGGAAACAGTAATATGTGCTGAACACATGCTGTGGGCAGGTCTTGTATGGGCCCATTCACATGGGCTTTCACACCTTGTTGCACCCCAATAATGTAGAACTCAAAGGGTGCATTCAGAGCCAAATCAACTATGCACAAATCTCAAAACATGACCTTGAATATATTTTTACATGGTTTCCTCATATTGACAAGTTGGCTGAGGATAAGTTGCCATATACTCCATGGAGTTATGAGAATTCCAATGACCAGAATACTGACATACAGCAACCAATAGTAAATTTAGCTTTTGTTACTTTCTTCATTCAAAAACCGAGGTACTGAGAGATTAAGGTGCTTGTTCACAGTCTCAGAACTAAGAAGTAGAGAATCCAGGCTTATATAGATATAGATCTGTTTAATTGCTTCGTCAAGGCATTGTTTAATCACCTAGTAGTAGCCTTTCCCTGAGCACACTTACAATTATTGTGCACTGTTTCCATCCCCCACTGTGTATGCTTCCTTCTGGTTCTATTCTCTTCCTTTGCCACTTCCTCTTCCTGCCTCTCTCACCTTCCTCTCTTCTGTTTTATTTTTTTAACACTCACTTATTTTCCTTTCTAAAGTCAGATTTTATTTCCCTTGACGACTTTCTTCCAGTGGCTAGTGTTTATCCTTGCATCAAGCCTTTAAGCATAAAGAAATACTTATACATAAGACATTCTGAAAGTGTTCCCAGCCCTTGACGATTATTACGAATAATCAAAGACTCAAGTCAATGACTTCTTTCTGCTAGTCTAGTTGCAAAAATGGCAGGGGGAAAACCCACCCCAAAATTACAAACAAAAACTAATGAACAAAATCCCCATAATAAATAACAGAAAGGAAAGAGAACTTGTCATTTATTAATGACCTACTGCTGGCCTAGTGGTAAGAAGTTACACTGCCAACCTGAAGGCATGTGGTTCGAATTCTCCATGGGAGAAGGATGGACAATCTCCTCCTATTCAATTTACTGCCTCTGGAAACCCACTGCAGGGTCAGCTACGAGTCAGTTCCAACTTGAAGGTACATAACAACTACAACCACAATATATCCCTTAGCATATTATTGGGCAAAGTTTCTTTCAGTACATTGTTTACAGGGTCTCTATGAGTAGGAGTCAACTGAAGAACACCTAACGACAACAACAATAACAAAACCTGTCTCTTGGTATTAGGAAGCAGGCTTGTTGATCCACTTCAGAAGTAATTTGTCAGTGAAAACCTTACAAACAGCAATGTAATATTGTATAATAAAGTGCTGGAAAACAAGACCCTTTGGTTTGAAGACACTTCAAATATAACTGAGGAAGAGTCGTCTCTTCAAAGTAGACTCAACTTTAGTGACAAGTGGAGTCAACCTTAATGACATAGATGAATAAAGTTTTGATAGTTTCACTTGCTAATGTGACATGACTCAAAACCAAGAAAAAGAGCCTCAAACATCCATTAACCATAGAAACACAGAATGTACAAAAGATGAATCCATGAAAATTGGAAGTTGTCAAAAAGGAAATATAACTCATAAATATCAGTATCCTAGGCATTAACGAGCTGAACTGGGTTGTTACTGGTCAGTTTGAATTGGACTACTAAACTGAGAACAATAACTTGAAGAGATTGCTGTCAATTTCACGATCTCTCCTCAAATACAATGTTGTCAGTGATTGGACGATATCCATATACATAATTAGAAGGCCTATTAATATGATTATTATCCAAATTTTCACACTAATTACTAAATTAAAAGATGAAGTAATTGAGACTTTCTATTAACCTCTGCAGTTAGAAATTGATCAAACATGCAATAAAAATTATTAATGATGATTGCAATACAAAAGTTACAAGCAAAGAAGAACCACTAGTGGTTAGAAAATAAGGCTTTGGTGGTAGAAATGACATAAGGAGACTGCCTAATTGAATTTTGTACAATCAGCAACTTATTTACCAGAAATACTCTTTAACAAAAAAAGTAAATATTTTCTTGGGTGAAAATTTACAAAGCATATGGTTTTTCATTCAATTATTTATAGACATGATTTTAAAAACCATAAATGGTGACTACACATGTGACTTTGACTGAATAGGGTACACAGAAGTCAAATTGACTATATCTGTGGAGGGAGATAAGAAAGCAGCTCAGTATCTTCAGTCAGAAGAGTACAGGGGCTGACTATGGAATAGATCACCAGCTGTTCAAATGCTGGTTCAACTCAAAGCTGGAGAATATTAAAACAATTTTATGGAGCAAAAGTACCATTTTATGTATATTCCACATGAATTTAGAGATAATCTCAAGAATATATATAATGCATTAAGCATTAACTGATGATAATCAGATGAGTTGTTGGATGACATCATACACCACAAAACCAAAAGGTCATAAAGAAGAAAGAAAAGATCAAAATGGATGTTATAAGAGACTCAGACTTGCTATAGAATGTAGAAAAGCTAAAGTGAAGAGAGACATGATAAAAACATGAAAAAAAACCAGAAGATTTTAAGGGCAACTGAAGAAGACTAAGCAAAGTACTACAGTGAAATGCGTGAAGATCTGGAGTTAGGAAACCAAAATAGAAGAATTTGACTACTTGACTCAGCATTTCTGAAGTGGGAAAAGAGAGAAAATATTCAAACTTTAAGATGCAATAATGGAAGATTCTATTGGCAAAATAGAAGCTCTGGTGTTGTAGTCTATAAGGAATTGTACTGTTTACCCAAAGATGGCATTTCTTTGGTGGTTTGAATCCACCAGTGGGTTCACAGGAGAAATATGAGCAATCTCTTCTCATGTAATTTACAGTGTCTAAAAATCCAGATACGAGTCAATCCTCACTCAACATCCTTAAAATAAGTTTGTTAGCAAAATACTAAATGATATGTTGTTATTGTTGTGTACCATAGAGTCGGAATTGATCCATAGCTGATCATCTGGTGGGTTTTCAGCGGCAATTAATCATGCAGGAGGAGATTTTCCATCCTTCTCCTGCAGAGTAGCTGGCGGCCTTGAATTGTGTGCCTTCAGGATTACAGCACAGCTTCTTGCTAATACATAGTTACTGTACCAAAAAGAATTGGTCAAAGAAATCATTTCAGAAAGGATCAATGGTACTGGAGAAGAAGTTAAAGCTGCACTGAAGACTTTGATAAAAACAAACAACAAAAACAAGTCTCCAGGAATTGACATTATACCAATTAAAGTGCTTCAGCATGCGGATGTGCCTCTAGATTTGCTCACTCAACTACACCAAGAAATTTATAAGTTAGCTATCTCTTCAACTAATTGGAAAATCAATTATTGATCTGTCCACATTCCAAATAAAGGTGTTTCAAAGGAATGTAGAAATTATTTAACAATATCATTAGTATTACATGAAAGTAAAATCTTGCTGACAATAAATTTTAAAAAACAGTATATCAATGGAGAACTTCCAGAAAAAAGGCTGGTTTTAGAAGAGGACTTAGTATGGAAGATATAACTGCTGATGTGGGATGGATCTGGGCTGAAAGCTGAGAATACTAGAAAGATATTTACCTGTGTTTTATTAGCTGTGGAAAGGCATGTGACTATATGGATCACATTAACTTATAGATAACATTGCAAAGAATGACAGTTCCTGAACACTAAATTATGCTCAAGTAGAATTGTAAACAGACTAAACAAATAAGATAAAGGGGGTACTGTATGGTTTAGAATCAGGAATGATGTGAGTCAGCATTGATTCTTTTTACTTATTCAATCTATATTCTGAACAAATAATTTGAGAAACTTGACTCTATGCAGAAGACTGGCATCAGAATTGGAGGAAGTGTCATTAGCAACATGGGATGTGTAGATGACACAGACTTGTTTGCCGAAACAAATAAGAACTGAAGTACCTTCTGATGAGGATCCAAGACATGGATCCTTCAGCATGAATTACTTCAACAAAATGAAAACAAAATCCTCACAACTTGGCTAATGATTACTATGCTATGGTAAATAGAGAAAAGAGAAGTTGTTAAGGATTTCATTTTATTAAGATCTACAGTCAAGACCATGGGAACAGTTCTGGAATCAAGTGATGAAGGGTATTGGGGAGATCTTGATGAAGGATCTTTTTTTTTTTAATTTAGTTTGTTTATTTTTCATTTTAATGAACATCTACAGAGATTTTGGAATTCCATTCATTCATTGTTGCACCCTTCTCCCCGCACACTCCCCCCCCTTTATTCCTCTCCTTGAAAAGCGAAAGAAAAACTCCCTCATTGGTACACAATCCCCCCGCACCTCCCCAAACCCCACCCCGTACCCCCAAATATAATCCACGAAGGATCTTTTTAAAGAGCAAAGAAGTCATTTTGAGGAGTAAGAAAATGTCATTGCTTCTTCTATTAAGACCAAAAAACCAAACATCTTTCCATTGAGTTATTTTCTACTTAAAGGGATGCTATAGGACAAACAGAATTGCTCCATCTGATTTCCAAGGCCAGAATCTTTATAGAAACAGATTGCCTCATCTTTCAAAGCCCAAGGAGCAGCTGATAGCTTTGAATAACCAAACTTCAATTAACAGCTGAATGCTTAAGCACTGCACCACCAGAGCACCTTTCTCCTCCCATTACAGTTTACTATATTGATCAATTGATTGGATACTTCACAAACTAGATAATCCAGAACAATGTCTATGTAACCAGCATTTGGAAATTTAGGTGTGCTCAACCTCAAAGGTAGAAAAGGTGTTATACAGCATTAAATGTCTTCAGTTTATTACATGTTGGTAAGATATTTAAAGGGAACACTTATTGTATCATAAAAGCCCCACAACCTGGAAGATTATTACAGAGCTAAAAATGGATTTCTGAAACATAATTTCTTCAAAGGATCAGTTGCAAGTGGCACTTAAATTTTAATGGTGCTCTTCGGCAGTGTAAGCCTATGTTGGGATAGAAATCATTAGTTGAATCTGCATGGTTTTCAATGTGTAAGATTTCATGACCAGGGTGTCAAACCACTACTGCTTAAAGTATCACTAACACTAAAATTGAAGAGAAACTTTGACTTTCAACTATCATAAAATAAGTTTAAAGTTCTAACCTCAGTGTTATCTACCAAAACACAAATTCAACTATTAGAGGCAGGAAAGAAAGAGAAAGTCAAAGCCAACATGTTTAAAACAAGAGGTGCAAATATTTAAAAATACAAATATGAGAAATGAAAGTCAGGACTCTTGAGATGAAAAGAGGAAGCCATTAATTTTTTTTTAAAAAGTTATGCCTATTTTAGCAATAGATTGGTCCAAAGGACCTAAATGACTATGTCTCCACTCTAAGATCCTAAGATCCCAGGATGCTATGAAATAGCATTCACACTAAACAAATTAGACTCAAGCCACATGTTGCTTCTGAGGTAGACATTCAGTCCTTTTCTGTTCTTAGCTTGTTGGACTTAGCAACAGCATTTGACACAGTTTGACTCTCTCCATCTTTCTAATTTTAGAAATATGGGGTTTTAACATTTATATCACAAGTCAAAAAGATGTGCTTGGATAGAAGTAAAGCTACCTCATCCTTGTGAAAACCAATGGAAGCGTTATGCTGGAGTATTGATGGGGGATAATGTGAGTTACGAGGAATACATATGTACAGTTTTGATATAGTTAAAAACCAATCAAGATTAAACATTGTTTTAGAAATACAAACATTTGTAAAACCTATGAAAAGACAGTATTATGATGATAAATATAAAACAGAATAGTTGTTACTTCCCTTCAGACTCTGCCTTTTTTTCTTAGTATCTTCCCCTCCAACAAACTTTCTTTGACATTCCGAGGTATGGGGTTTGCTTTTAAATATGGCTTTTCTAGGATTATTTGAATGTGGATAACTGGTAATGTGGGTGGGCAGGTTTATGCGATGAGGTGTGTTGAGTTATCCACAAGGGCTTGAAAATCTATCATTCCACAAAAAGATTGTTCAGTCTCGTAAACAAAATGAACAGTTCTAGCAGCAGAGATAGGGTCTTCCCCAGGCAGAGAAAAGAGACCTTCCCCAACTCCAGTGAAGAGGAAGAAAGAAAATGTAAGACATGCTTCTTAATGGCAGCAGAAGCCATGGCTGAACTGGAGAACTGACATGAGGTAGGACTTTTAAGGGGAGAACAAGGCAATATTAGCAGGACTGAGAATGTGTTTGGACAATTGGGTAGAAGGCCAATATTGGCAGGACTGATAGCTTGGGAACACTTAAAGGCTGAGGTGTTTATGGGCACATTTCTGTAGCTGTCTTGACTCTGTTCTGTTATCAGTCTGAATTATAACCTTTTGACTTCCCTGATATATTTATGTATGGTCTGTGAGATAGCACATCAGATTTTGGACCCAGCAAAGCAGTGGGATTGGTGTTGAGATAAGTAGAAGGAGGCATGGAAGACTAGGGGACATATCTGACCTCACAGGAATTGGTTTCATGATATTGATTCTGCGGATGGGGATGGTTCCCCATCAGTGAAGCTGGTAAAGGTCAGATATGGCACATCCCTTGTGGCCCTTGCACTTTTTACACAAGGTAAATGATAAGCCCTTGAATCTAAGGATCTATTTGGTAATCATTGTATCTTAGTGTCTTTGCAATCACTTGTTATGTATCAGAGAGTTGGACAATAACTAGGAA
>NW_006399755.1:33450754-33458395 GCF_000299155.1 Elephantulus edwardii | reverse complement strand
TGGTGACTAGACAGAAACACTTAACCAATAAGAACAGTTCATTCCATTTTATTTGGTGATTCCTTTTGGGTGCTAGTCACTAGGAATCATCTGACACAAACACCTGAGTTTATTCTCAGGCAAATGGGGACACTGAGAAGCACAATTCAATAATTTTTTTCCACTAGAAATAACTATGGTTCCTTGCTTTGTAGAATAAACTTACTTCAGAAGGATGGTTGATTGTTAGATTATCATTTTTCATAAAGGAAAGAGGAGCTCTGCCGGCTTAGTGGCTCAAGGTTTGCACTGCTGACTGAAAAGCACTGGTATACTACTGCTCTGTCCATTTGCTGTACAGAGGTAACTCATGGTTGTGGTGTTAAAAACTGTGACACTGATGTGTCAAATGTGATAATGGTGACCCATGGTAGACAGTGTTTGATGAAGCTTCCTGATTAAAAGAAGCTTGGAAGCAGAAGTGGCATCCACTTCACAAATAGCTTGCCTCTGGAAATCCTATAAACTTGGAGAAACAAAGAAAGTTATACAAGTAAGTGTTCAGGTCTTTCGTTCATAGGGTCACTATGGGTTGCCTACGACTCAAAGGCACTTAACAACAATGACAACAATTCAAAAGCGGGTGGTTTGAATCTACCAGTTGCTCCTTGGGAGAAACATGGTCAATTTCTCCCAGGGGACTTACAGTTTGGGGGGGGGGACCACTGGAAGGTTCAACCGTGAGTTCTCACATGTTGTCAATGAGATGTTTGGGTTTCTGTTTTGTTGGTTTGAGAGGCCCTTACTTAGTCAGGGAGTGGTAGTAGACTAGTCCCTAAGAAGTTGAGCCACTAATCCAAAACAAACATCAGCCTCTCTGGCGGTTTGAATTCATCAGCAGCTTCACAGAAGGAAAGTAGGCAGTCTCTTGCCTGGCAATTTATAGGATTTGAAATGCAATGGAGGGTCAGCTATCAGCTGATTTTTACTCAGTTGTGGTGAGTAAGACCCTTTATTTGTTCAAATAACAAAGTTGAACTGTTGTGAAACGGATTCTAACTCAGAGTGACCCTCTATTGTGTTTCTGAGACTATAAATCTCAACAGGAAGAAATTGCCCATCATCCCTCCTGATGAACCACTGGTGGATTTAAGCTACTAGATATAAATGTGGCATTTGAGTTAACAGTACCACTTGCCACAGACTGCACCACCAGAGCTCCTCCCCTCTTACTTAGTGATCATTTAAAAGCATTTCTCATGGCGGACCACAATAGGAGTTGAAGCTAATGACACAGGAAAAGGCCGTATGAAGTGCACAATGCTTTTATACTCTGCGGAAATAACATAAATCCTGCGCCCAAGCCATGAGAAGAGATTATTTCCTCTCAGTTTTGAGTTAGCAAAGTTTACAAGAGCTTTATCATATAGTCACTCACAGTTTTATAAACTAATGTAAAAAAGCTTACAATTGGTTTTCTTTTTAATGCCAAGTCAAACCCTGAAAGGAAGACAGATTTTTTAAAAAAAATTCACACCTTTTAGGTTTACATCAGTTGGTATTTCATAAAGCAACTGATGACAGAAACAGTGGTGTGAGGTGAAAACCCTGTAGCTTAGAGTTAGATAAAAGAGATCCCACCACAACCCACAGAAAGATCAAACACTAAAAAGGAAGATTCAGATGTTGAAAGGAAGCCAACAGAACATGGTTAACATGGTATACTCTCAGAGTCTGAGCTTCTCTCTTTATGAATGTCAGCAATGACTCTGAATAAGACTTCTTCAGAGGTTGAATTCATTACCATCCACACACAGAGCTGAGTTGCTTGTAGTCCTTGTTGTGTTGGTGGTATGTATAATGCTGTATGAGAAAGTCCATTCTCTTTTAAAAGGGTTTCTTTTTTAAGTCTGACAGATAAATACTTTAAAAAATGAATAAAACCGATGACAAGAAAAACTTCACACATCTCTAAAAGTAGGTCACTATCATAGTGAGTAAGAATTACAAGAATTCACAGGCTCTGTGTGTTTCTGGCTAAAGTTTAACCTAATAGGATCTAACAAATATTTCTTAGTCTGTTTACCATTCTGTACTTAGACATTAAAACATGGCCTGATTTTAAGCATTTTATCTGTATTATGAATAAACAAAATCTAATCCTTGAAGTTATTTTTTTTCTTTTTAAATACAGCAATTTCACTATGTCTAACAAAGATTTATAAGTAAAAGCTAGCTCTTATAAAAATGACAACTATTCAAAAGAAGAGCAAGTGACTTAAAAGTAATTTAAGAGATTTTGTCATAAAACAAGAAGGGGGAAATGATAATTTGCTGGACTATTTAATTTTTAAACATTTTAAAATCAAGAAATGTGATTACTTCAAAAAGAATCAAAGATTATTCCATAACTATTATATTCACTTGGAAGCAGGAGTGGCATCCACTTCCTAAATAACATGCCTCTGGAAACCCTATGAACTTTGATAAATGTCGAAAATTGTAGAGGGGCTTCAAGCCTTTTGTTCTTAGGGTCACTATGAGTCATGCTCGACTCGAAGGCAATCAACAACAATTATATTCACACAGGTCTCACACATGCATTTTATTTTCGTAGAGAAAATTTAGGTAAAAATACTAGCCTGGCCATGGTGGAAAAAAAAACGATGAATGGCTCTATGCTAATTGAATGCTTTTCTAATATGAAGTCAGAAGGCTAATTCTTGTGTCTAAAGGATCTGTTAACATCTGGCATAAAATTTATGTATGCAATTTTGCTTAAATGAAATATTGGATGATGTTGCTGTTGTGAGGTACCACTTAGTTGAATACTGTTCATAATGATCCTATGAACCAGAGATCTGAGCCTTGCCCTGTCCTGCTCTATCCTCATGGTTTCTAATATGTTTGAGTCCATTGCTACAGCCACTGTCAATTCATCTTTTTGAAAGTCTTCCTCTCTTTCTCTGACTCTCCACCTTTCGCAACATTATGTATCACTCCAAGGACTGGCCTCTGCTAACAACAAACTCAAAAATATGTGAGATGAAATTTCCCTTCCTTCCCTCTAAAGAACAATTTGACTGTACTTCCTCCAAGACAGACTTGTTTCTTTTGACAGTCCATGGAATATATAAGACTCTTCTCAATGTAGTAATTCAAAAGCATCAATTATTTTTCTATCATGTTTATACAATTTTCAGATCCATTGTTGCTGTTATGTGCTGTCACATCAACTGTAAATCATAGCAACGCTATGTACCATAGCTCTGAACCCTGCCATATCCTAAGCCAATCCCAGTTACTGTATCAATCCATTTCATTCCCATGTCATCCTCTCATGCATTGCCCCGCCACCATCCCAAACATGATGTCCTTCTCCAAGGACTGCTGATCCCTCCTGGCCACAAGCCCTAAGTATGTCAGACAGAGGTTCAAAATCCTTGCCTCTAAGGATCACCTTGGTTTCACTCTTTCCAGACAGACTTGTTTGTTCTCTTGGCAGTCCATAGTCTAATAGTCTATAGTCCATACAATAGTCTGTAGTTCAACACTCTTCTCCAGCACCAGAACTCTTCTTCTGTCATCCTTGGTCATCATCCAGCTTTCTGATCCACTTCCTAAACAACATGCCACCAGAAACTCTATAAACTTTGATAAATGTTGATAGTTATAGGGGGGCTTCAGGCCTTTTGTTCATAGGGTTGCTATGAGTTATGCTTGACTCAAAGGTAATCAACAAAAACCACCACAACAACAACAAAGCAAGTAATTGCAATGATCATGACCTGGATCTAGATTCACACCATTGCTCTTTAGCACCCTAGAAATGTCACTGACAGCAGATAATCCCAATGTAATTTGTGCTTTGCTTTATTAACTACTGGTACCTAGAGTATAGATTGTGGAGCTGAGCAAGCTGAAATTGTTAACAATCTCAATCTCTTCTCCAACTATCATGGTGCTGCCAGTTGGCCCAGTGGTGAGAATTTTTGTTTTCTTGATGTTGAGTTTCAATCCATATTGAAGACTATAGTCCTTGATCATCTGCAGCAAATGCTTCAAGTCCTTCTCATTTTCAGCAAGCAAGATTGTATAACTCAGGTTGTAGATGAGTCGTCTTCTACTCCTGACACCACATTCCTCCTTGGATCTGTTTAGCATCTAGATTCAAAAGATATGGAGACACGACGCACCCCTGACATACTCCTTTCTTGATTTTGAACCATGCAGTGTTTCCTTGCACTCTTCGGATGACTGTTTCTTGTTCTAAGTATAGGTTTCAGATAAGCACTAATTAAGGTACAGATTCAAACTAAGCAATTAAAAATACCATGTCTTGGATCAAGAGCACTTTCATCTTTAAACTGACATAATTGCTCTTTAGCATTGTAGAGTGGTCCTTCACAGCAGATTTTCCTATGGCAACACATCTTTTGATTTTTTGATGGCTGCTACCATGAGTGTTGATTGTAGACATAAATGAAATGAAATCACTGGCAACTTGAATCTTTTCTCCATCTATTGTGATGTTGCCTACCCAATGGTGAGGTGTTTTGTTTTCTTGATGTTGAGCTATAATGCATATTGAAGGCTTTAATCTTTGATCTTCTAAAGTAAGTGTTTCAAATCACCTTAACTTTATGCAAGCAAGGTTTTGTCATCTTCATAATGCAGGTTGTTTATGTATCTTCCTCCAATCTTAATGCCACATTCTTTTTCACATAGTCCAACTTTGTGAGTTATATGCTCAGGATACAAGCTGAATAATTATAGGGAAAGGATACAACCCTGATGCACATGTCAATAAAATTGCTTTCCTAAACTAACAGACTGAAAACTAAATGTAATCTTTTCCATAGCTGGACACAGTCTAATGATGCTCATCTGAACAATAAATATCAAAGGTTTGAGGAAATATTTAAAACATAAAACATTTGCCAAAGGTGCGCTGGTGGTCTAGTGGCAAGAAGCTGCACTGTAATTTCAGAAGTATGCCGTTTGAATCCACAAGATACTCTTCTGGAGAAGGAGGGACAATCTCCTCCTGTACCAGTCAGATCCAATTTGACAGCACACACACAAAATAATAAAATTAATAACAAAACAAAAAATCTGCCATTCGAAATCTGCTTTGATCTTTAGCAACCTCATGTGTGTCTGAGCAGGAGCTTTCAATGAATAATTTTTCTGAAGGAGATCAAGTTCTTTTTCCAAGGGGGGATTTGAACCTGTAACCAACTTTTCCTTGGCATTTGAGAGCATTAACCATTTGTACTACCAGGGACTCCTTGAAAAAGAAAACCTAAACCTACTTTGATCATATTGATTCTGACAAATAGTGACCCTTCACCAGGTTTCCCAAGTAGTAAGTCTGTATGGGAGAAGTCTACCCAACCTTCTCCCTTAGAGTGGCTTGTATATTTGAACTCCCAACCTATTGGCTAACAGTCCAATATGTTACACATTATATTTCCAGGGATCCTGTAAGAAGTATGTTGTAGTTTGATTGTCAATCATGACTCTTAGTGAGCTTATGAACAAAAGGCCCGTAGCCCCTCTACAAACTATAGACATTAGTTCATAGTGTTTCCAGAGGCAAGTTGTGTAGGAGGTGGATGCCACTCCTGCTTCCAGTAAGAAATATAGTGCTGTAATATTTAGAGGAGAGGGGATAACTGAATGTTACATTTTATTTTAAAACTTTCCTTCCAGAGTCTACTTTCTTTTATACATGTTGTTGTTGTTGTTAAGTGCTGTCAAGTCGGGGGTGACCCTATGAACAGAAGACCTGAACTCTTGTATAACTTTCATAGTTTCTCCAAGTTCATAGGGTTTCCCGAGGTAAGCTATTATGGAAGCGGATGCCACTCCTGCTTCCAAGCTTGTTTTAATCGGGGAGCTCCATCAAACACTGTCCACCATGGGTAACCATTATCGCATTAAACACATCAGTGTCACAGTGTTCAGCATCACAGCAACCATGAATTACCTTTGTACAGCAAGTGGACAGACTAGGGCTATATGACCTAGAAGAATGTTTGACCAAATACAATTAAAACTAGGCCTGAGGGCCGTGGATTAAAGTCACCTACCTTTGGCTTGGTAGCATCACTTTCTGTCCACTAGGCCAGCTGAGCTGTCTCTATGTTGTATCAGTATTATTTATATTGTTGCTGTTGTTAGGTACATGTAGAGTTTAGTATGACTCATAGTGACCCTATGAACAACAGATCTGAATCCTGTCCTATCTTCACCATCTCTCAACCATGTGAGCCTATTGCTGCAATCACTGTATCTATCAGTCCATTTTGTTAGGAGTTCTGCTCTTTCATTGACCCTCCACATTTCCACACATGACATCCCTTTCCAAGAAATAGCCTCTCCTAGCTACATGTCCAAAGTAAGAGAGGTCAATCTTTGCCATCCTTGCCTCCAAGGAGCACTCTGGTTGCTACTTCTCAAAGATAAATCTGTTCTTTTAACAGGCCCTAGGATATTCTGTACTCTTCTCCAAGACCACAGCTCAAAGGCATCAATTTTTCTTCCATCATCTTCATTTACTGTCAAGCTCTCAGCAGCACAGAATGTGACTGAAAATACTATGGTTTAAATTAGACATACTTTAGTCTTGAAGCTGACATTATCGCTCTTAAGTATTTTGGAGAGGTCTCTGACAGCAGCCTTAATCAAAGCCATATGTTTCATCTCCTGACTGCTGGTACCAAAATTGTTGATTTATAGAGCCATGTTAGTTTTAAAAGCATCAAAAAGGTTAAATGTACCAAGATTTAGTTATTAAAGAATGAGATTAATTACTTTTTATAGCTTTTTTGAACTGGAAAAATTAATGAGATAAAAGAATAGAGGTCACCTCTCTCAGGAGACCTGCTCCTCTCTCAAGACCCACTCATTGGGGAACCTTACCTGTGCTCTGCTACAAGACTTCAAGGCCTATGTGGCACGGCCAGCCTGGGAGGGTCTTCCAGCTACTGCTTCCCTGACGTCTGTTAAAGGCTTTGGCCAAGCCCAGACACACTCACACCCTTGCTGGTGAAACGCCGCCTGCCAGGTTGAGGGACTACAGTTTCAAATAACAATCCTGCCCAGAGCACTAGACTACTTGCCCGCCACCTGGAGAATTTACAGCTTTGCGGCCTGTAGACCACCCAGCTACCACTCCTACTGTTCAGCACCAGGCGTGCCAATATCACAGGTACCTTGGCCTTAAGCACTGCTGTCTTAGCTACATGATGTGTGATTATTTTTTTTTTCTATGCTCAAGCAGAAGAGGTTGGTTGGAGTCATCATGGTTTAAGGAGGGAAATAGTTATACTGTTCCAGGGGGACTATTGTTCCCAAGAGAGGAGCACCAATATACAAGTCCTACACAAAATATTGCCACATCCTGGGGCATTATATAATTACAATAACCTAAAATATACTAAGAGAAGACATGTTGTTGTTGTTGTTGTTATCTGCCATTGAGTCGCTTGCGACTCATAGCGACCCTATGTACAACAACCCTAAACTCCGCTCTGTCCTGTGCCAATCGCACTGTCTCTGACACTCCCATTCCAATTATCCCACTCACAGAATCAATCCACCTCATAGAGGGCCTTTCTCTCCTGCGCCATCCCTCCACCCTCCCAAGCATGATGT
>NW_006399755.1:33448708-33450654 GCF_000299155.1 Elephantulus edwardii | reverse complement strand
GGCAGTGCGATTGGCACAGGATAGAGCAGGGTTTAGGGCTGTTGTACATAGGGTCGCTATGAGTCAGAAGTGACTTGACGGCACATAACAACAACAACAGTGGCTGGCATGTTTTCTGTTTCAAATATCCCTCACATTATCAAAAACAAGAAGATATATTTTTCTCAATACTCTCTGTTTGGGAGAATTCATAGAAAGCAATTCTTCTTACTGAATTGATCACTATCAGGTCAAATGGCTGTGCCCAGACATTTACTTCTTTCAAGGTAGGCTTGTTGTTGGATGTCATCAAGTCACTATGACTCACAGTGACCCTGTAAACAACAGAATTGAGTTTCGCCCTATCCTGCAACATCATCAGCCCATCTCATTGAGGGTCATCCTCTCTTAAGCTGACCCTCTACCTTGCCCAAAATGATATTTTTTTCTCAAGGACTTTCTTTTCTGATAACATGCCCAAAGTATGTGAAGTTTAGTTCCTCCATCCTCGCCTCCATCCTATACAGCTTTCTTTGTTCTTTTGGAAGACCATGAGATATTTAATACTCTGCTACAGATTCAAAGGCATTGGTACTTCTTCAACCTTCCTTATTCAATCTTCAACTTTCATGTATATACAAAGTAATTGAAAATCCCATAGATTGGATCAGGCACACCTTAGTCTTTAAAATGACATCCTTGCACTTTGGAGAGGTCCTTGACAGCACATTTACCCAATGCAGCATACCTTTTGATTTTTGGCTTCTGCTGACATAGGTGTTGATTGTGGATCCAAGGAAAATGAAATTATTGATGCCAATCTTTTATTCATCTATAATGATGTTGCCTATTGGTGGCAAAGAATTTTGTTTTCTTGATATTTAGATGTAATCCATGTTGAAGGTGATATTTCATATTGTAATCTGTATTGAAGTTTCCATGTAGTCTTTGATCTTCTGCAGTAAATGTTTCTAATCTTCATTTTATGCAAACAACATTGTGTCGTCGGCATACTGCTGGTTGTTGATATGTCTTCTCTAGTCCTGATTCCACATTCTTTTTTTATATTGTCCAGCTTCTCGACTTATTTATACAGCAAACAGATTGAAAAGATACAGAGTAAGGATGCAACCCTGACACACACCTTTGCTGATTTAAAACCATGCAGTGTTGCCTTGTTTTGTTTGTCACACTCAGAGACTGTCAAATAACTACCATTTATTACTTGCTGTCCTATTAAACTTTGCAACTGCTACTAGAGTGAGATGGCATCTCATTGTGGTTTTGATTTGCGTCTCTATTATTGCCAGTGATTTTGAGCATTTCTTCATGCTTCTGTTGGCCCTCTGAGTATCTTCCTCTGTGAAAACACTCCCCATGTGTCTGCCTATTTTGTAACTTTGTCATTAGTCTTTTCCTTGTGAAGGTCCTGTAAGATTCTGTAAACTTTTTTTTTTATTCTATAAACTTTTGATATGAGACTCTTGTCTGTAATGGTATTGCCAAATGTTTTTTTTCATTTGGTAGGTTTTCTTTTCACTCTTCTTGAAAAAGTTTTTGATGCACACAGGGATTTAATCTTTAAAAGGTCCCATTCTTCAATTTTATCCTCTCCTGATTGTGCATATATGGCTGTATTTGAGTCTCTGAGTGTGACAAAACCATTTACTTAAAAAATGGTGAATATTATTGAAAGAACAGAAACAGCCCAAATGCGCAACCACAATTGAATGGATTGAGAAATTGTGGTACATTCACATGATGAAATACTATGCGGCACACAGGAGCAATGATTTTGAAAAGACTACCTAACTTGGGAGGGACTGGAGAGCATTACACTATGTAAACTAACTCATTTCCATAAGGACCAATAAAGTCTAATTAGAGATAGAAAGATAACTAGTACAGTGTGTATGAGGATCCAAGGGTGGGGGGAGGGTGGGAGCAGAGGGTTGAGGATGGGCGGG
>NW_006399755.1:33445051-33446770 GCF_000299155.1 Elephantulus edwardii | reverse complement strand
CACAGCTCAAAGGCATCAATTCTCCTTCTATCCTCCTTGGTCATTGTCCAACTCTCTGATGCATAACAATTGATTGCGAAGACCATGGCCTGTATCAGACGCACCTTAGTACTGAAGTGCTGAAGAGAAGACATACATAATAATAATTTAAAAAGCAGCAATCTGCCTCAGTCATCACGAAAAACCAAAATAACCCTTCCGCTAAAAAAGCAGACCCAATAAATAGCCCAGATAGAGAGAACTAGAAGAAATATGTTGATGTGGAGTTATTTGAATAGCTACAGAAGAAGACACAAAAGAGGCAAGAAACTATAGAAGTCATTAAGAGAATACCCCAGAAAAAGCAATCCAGAAAAAAAAAAAATATATATATATATATATATATATATTGATGAGGAGCAACATGAACATCTATGGAATAATGCAAAAGTTGGAAGAAAGAGTTGATAGTATAGATAAAGAGGTACAAGAACTTAAAAAAAAATCATCACAAGACAGGGAACAGCCAACATAATGAAAATGCAATCCAGAATAGTAAGACAGAAATGGCCGAAGTGTCCAACATGCTGGTGGGACAAAAAAGTAGAACTGAAGAGATGGAACAGAGAGTCAGTGAGCTGGAAGACAAGAGCCTCACTGGAAACATAATAGAAAAAAAAGTCAGAGATGATATATAAAGAAAATGAAGAAAATATTTGGATCATATGGGATGACATCAAAAGGAACAATGTATGTATAATTGGAATTCCAGAACATGGGAGAGAAAAGGAAGTCATGGAGAAAATTGTGGAAGAAATATTAGAAGAAAACGTCCCTGGTATTTTGAAGAACAAGAAAATCCACACTCAAGGAGCACAATGAACAACAAATAGACTGGACTCAGAAACAAAAACATCAAGACATATCAGAGTCAAATTCTTCACATTAAAAGATAAGGATAGGGGACTGGTGGCTTCATGGCAAGAAGCTGTACTACAATAAAAAAATTGAAAAAAGATAAAGATAGAGTACTAAATGCAGCATGAGAAAAACAAAGAGTCACCTACAAAGGGGAAACAATTAGATTAAGTTCTGATTTCTTAGCAGAAACCAGGAGAGCTAGATGACAATGACATGGCATATACAAAAAGTTGAAAGAAAACAATTTCCAGACAAGTACCCTATTTCCAGCAAAGCTCTCTGTCAAAAGTGAAAGAAAATTAGATCCTTTGCAGAAAAGAAGGAACCTAAGGAATTTGTGGAAACAAGACCAAAACGACAAGAAGTTTTAAGTCAAGTCCCTCACACGGAGATGCCAAAGGAAAGTGGATGGACCATAGTAACCAGAAACAACAGAAAAAGAAACACTACAAAATGGCAATGATAAAACCTGGCATGGCAATAATCACACTTAATATGAATGGACTAAATGTGCCAATTAAGAGAAAAAGAATAGCAGAATGGATAAAAAAACAAAGGCCATTAACATGTTGTCTATAATGAACACATCTAAAAAAATGGGAAGATTCAAAATCAAAATCTAGAAAAAAAACTATACCAAACAAATGCAAAAATAACCTGCAACCAGGAGAAGATAAAAGAGACAAACGGGATCTTCTAAGAATCAAATCCCTATGCACATCCAAAAACTTCTTCAACAGGGTTAAAAGGGAAGGCACCAACTGGGGAAAAGTATTTGGTAATGACATATCAGATAAGGGACTTATATCCAGAATTTAT
>NW_006399755.1:33434186-33444054 GCF_000299155.1 Elephantulus edwardii | reverse complement strand
AAAATAGACTTCTGAATAAAAACCACTATAAAAGATAAAGAAGGACATTACATACTGATTAAAGGCACTATAGAAGAAGAAGAAATAACCTTGGTAAACATTTGTGCACCAAATTATAGATATACAAAATACATAAAACAATCATTAGCAGAATTGAAGAAAGAAATAAACAGCACCACAATAGTGATAGGAGATTTCAACACACCACTATCCAGAATACATCAACTCAACAGAAACTGAACAAAGATGCAGAAGGTCTAAAGATACAGAAGATCTAAACTATACAATCAGCCAACATGACCTTGTGGAAGTGTTTGAGGACTGCACTCAACTAAAATTCAGTTCACTTTTTTCTCAAGTGCACATGATATATTAGTGGAATCAGTCGCATATTAGGACACAAAAGGAGCCTCAATAAATTTAAAAACTGAAATAATACAAAGTATCTTCTCAGACTACACTGCCATAAAACTAGAAGTTAACCACAGGAGAGTAAAGCTTACAAAACCACCCATGTGGAAACTGAATGATTCTCTGCTAGAACACGACTGGGTTATAAAAGAAATAAAGAATGATCACTCTCCCCAGGCTCTGTCCAGGTGGCATGTGGGAGTTTAGGGCTCTGCCCGGTGATGTACAGTCCCTTTCCACAACGTTGGAAATCAAGCTGGGCCTTGAGTCCGCGCCTGCATATTCCTACAGCTTCTCAGAGTCCTCTGGACAATGACTGAGGAGACAAACCATGCAGGAAACAGCCTTTTAAAAGAGTTCCAAAACCTAGATTGATCTATGTTCAGTTTTGTTGATGGGAAGAAAAAAAAAAAAGAAAAAGAAATAAAGAATGAAATTTAAAAGTTCCTTGAAGCAAATTAAAATATTAACATATCAAAACCTATGGGATACAGCTAAGGCAATCTTCAGGGAGCAGTTCATAGCAATAGGCACACATAAAAAAGGAAGAAAGAAGAAGAATCAATGATCCAATTCGACAACTTCATCAAATAGAAAAAGGAACAATTTAATCCTACAGCATCTAGAAGAAAGGAAATTATAATGCAAGAACTGTAATCAATGAGATAAAAAATAAAAATAATTGAAACCAGCTAGTTTTTGAAAATGGTTAATAACATTGACAAACAGCTGGTAAAGTCAACAACAACGAAAAAAGAGAAGATACAAATAGCTCTATTAAGAAATGATAGAGGTGACATCACAACAGACTCAGATGAAATTAAATTTATAATATCAGAATACTAAGAAAAGCTATACTCTGACAGTTTGAAAACCTGGAGGAAATGGACAAATTTCTTGAAACTCATGTCCTACCCAGACTGTCAAAGATAGATGTAGAACACTGGGACAGATCCATCACAAAAGAAGAAATTTAACAGGTCATAAATAGACTTCTCCATAAGAAAAGTTCTGAACCAGATAGCTTCATAGCTGAATTCTACCAAACATTCACAGAAGATCTATCACCAATTCTATTTAAAGTATTTTAAAAAAACTAGGAAAAGAATGTACACTCCCAGAGTCATTCTGTGAAGCAAGCATAATCCTAATATCAAAACCAGGCAAAGATATTACCAAGAAAGAAAACTATATAGTGATATCTCTTATGAATATAGATGCAAAAATCCTTAACAAAATTTTAGCAAATAGAATCCAAATGCATATAAAAAAAATTCTTCATGACCAAGTGGGATTCCTAACAGGGATGCATGGATGGTTAAACATAAAAAAAAAAAGAAAAATCAACATAATTTCACCATCTTAACAGAGCGAATAACAAGAACCATATGGTCTTAGCAATTGATGCAAAGACATTTGACAAAAAGTCCAATATCTCTTCCTGATAAAAATATTCAGCAAAATTTAAACAGAAGGGAATATCCTCAACATAGTGAAAAGTATATATGCAAAACCAAAAACTAATATCATTCTCAATAGAAAAAAGCTAAAATTATTTTCCTTGTGAACAGTGACTAGACAAGGATGCTCACTGTCATCACTCCTATTCAATATTGTATTGAAAGTATTTGTTAAGGCAATATGACAGGAGAAGGAAACAAAAGGCATCCGGATAGACAAAGGGATAGTTAAACTATTGCTAAATGCAGATGATATATAGTGTACACAGAAAACCCCAAAGACTCAACAAGAAACCTGTTAGAGCTAGTAGACCAATTTAGTAGAGTGGCTGGATATAAGATAAACATCTACAAATTAGTGGGATTTCTCTACAGTAACAAAGAGAACTCAGAGATGGAAATCTAGAAAGCAATACCATCTATAATAGACAACCAGAAATTAAGATACTTGAGAGTGAACCTAATTAGAGACACAAAAGACTTGTACAAAGAAAACTACAGAATATTTCTGTGAGACACAATAAAAGACCTAAGAAATGGAAAAATGTGCCTTCTTCATGCATAGGAATACTCAGTACTGTGAAAATGAAATGGAAATCCTACCAAAAGCAAGTTACATGTTCAATGTAATCCCAATACAGATATCATGTTCATTTTTCAAGGAGATCAAAAGGGAAACCGTGACATTTATTTGGAGAGCAAAGAGACCCTGAATAAATAAAGCACTTCTGAAAAAAAAAATTAAGTGGGAGATACAACACTCCCTGACCTCAAAACCTACTACACAGCAGTAATAAAAAACCAACACGGTACTAGTACAATGATAAGCACATAGACTAAAGGAACAGAATTGAAAACCCAGAAATAGACTCAGCTATCTATGGTCAACTAATTTTTGACAAGGAAATCAAACCTATGAAATGGGCAACAAACAACCTCTTTAACAAATGGTGATGGCATAACTGGACTGCTACATGCAGAACACTGAAACAGGATCCACCTCTCACACCATACACAAAAATCAACTCAAGGTGGATCAGAGACCTGGGGGTAAAGCTCCAAACCACAAAGTTCATAAGAGACAAACTGGGGTCAAGCACAGATGGCCTAGTCTGTGGTATAAAGACATTGCCAAATACAGTCAGAAATGCACAATTGGGAGAGGCTGAAATTGATGAATGGGACTTTCTAAAGATTAAATCTCTGTGCTCATCAAAACCATTTTCCAACAGAGTGAAAAGAAAACCTATTGACTGGGAAAAAAACATTAGCATTTCAGACAAAGTTCTCATATAAAAAGTTTACAGCGTCCTACAGGATCTCCACAAGAAAAAGACTGATAACACAAAAGGGGGCAAAAAGACATGGAAAGAATTGTCACAGAGGAAGACATATGGATGGCCATCAGACACATGAGGAAATGCTCAAAATTACTAATGCAAATCAAAACCACAATCAGATACCATCTAACTCTAGTTGCAACAGCGAAATTTAACAGGACAGCAAGTAATAAATGTTGGAGAGAATATGGAGAGCTAGGAACTCATACATTGTTGGTGGAGTTGTAAAATGGTACAATCACTCTGTAAGACAGTTTCTCCAGAAAGCTGAACATACAAATTCTATATGACCCAGCTACTCTACTGCTTGGAATATACCCTGAGAAAATTAGAACTGAGACACAAATAGAGATTTGTACACAATGTTTATAGCGGTGTTATTCCCTATTGCAAGAACAGGGAAACAGCCCAAATGTCTGACCACAATCGAATGGATTGAGAAATTATGATACATTCACATGATGAAATACTACGCAGCACGGAGGAGCAATGGTTTGTAAATCACTACCTAGCTTGGGAGGATCTGGAGAGTATTACCATAAGTGAACTCAGTTCTATAAGGACAAATACTGTATAAAACCATTATTGTAGAATGTGTATGAGGATCCTGGTGGTGGAGGATGGGACTAGAAGGGTGAGGATGGGGAGGTGTTAATTATACCATTGCAGAATTTGATGGGTGGAGTTGGGTAAAGGAAATGGGCAAGATCTGGTGTGAAAAACAATGAATATAAAAGTTGTAAATAAACTGGTATAAAATAAATTAAAAATAAAAAGAATAGAAGTAAGAGAACTGAGGCATAAGATTTTAACCAATATGACTTGCAGCAAACAGGAGTTGTTGTTGTTATTGTTATAAGGTGTTGTGGAGGTGACTTTGACTTACACTGATCCGTTATACAACAGATGAAAATTTTGTCCAGTCCTGGTGCTGTTCTCACAATTTTTGCTGTGTTCAAATTGATTATTTGCAATTACTGTGTCAGTCCATGTTATTGACTGCTTCCTCTCCTTGACTCACCACTTTTCCCAGCATGATGTCCCTTTTCCAGAGACTGTCTCCTGACAGTATGTCCAAAGGATATGAGTCAAAGTCTTACCATTCACATCTCTAAAGATCTCTCAGGCTGTGCCTTGTCCAGGACATATTGCCTTGTTTTCTTGAAATCCATGTAGAGTTGATACTCTGCCAGCAGCACAATTCAGAGGAATCCTTATTTTACCATCTTTGTTCACTGGCCAACTTTCACATGCATATGAAGCAGTTGATAATATCATGGCTTGGTTAAGGTATACCTTGGTCTTTCAACCGATATTCTTGTTTTTGCGTCTATTAAAAAGGCCCTTGACAGCAAATTTTCCTAATGCAAAATGTCTTTTGATTTCTTGATTGTGACTATTATGAGTGTTGATTGTGGATTGAAGTAAAATGAACTTTGTCACCATTTCAGTCTTTTCTCTTCTCATCATGATGTTGCCTACTGGTCCAGTGGTGAAGATTTTTCTCTTCTTGAGGTTGAGATGTAACCTGTATTGAAGGCTATAATTTTCCAAGGCTTTCACCTTTGTGTCAGGAGACATAGATGTAAGCTTGTGAATTTGAACTGCTGACCTCTTGACTCCCAGCTCAAAATGTTACCCATAGTGTATTGTGGAGTCAGAATCAACTTGTAACTGACACACCAGAGGGTTTTCAGAGGTAGTAAATTTCAGAGGAAGAGATTAGTGATCTTTCTCCCACAGAGCAGCTGGCAGATTTGAGCTGCTTGCCTTTGAGATAGCAGCACAATTCTTTCCATCATAACTACTTAAATTACTGGTACCAAATGTGGCATTTTCTCCCATTTAATACAAATAATTTAAAATTCTATTCCAAGGTAATTGTTAAGGCAAAAGGAAAACCAAAGCCTACAACAATTAAAAAGAAATTAAGCATACAAATTTTCAACAATATTGAAAGGTAGTGAACTTGCTATAAGTGTTGTTGTTGTTCTTCTTGTTGTCATGTGCCGTCGAGTCGCTTGCGACTCATAGCGATCCTATGTACAACAGCCCTAAACCCTGCTTTGTCCTGTGCCAATTGCACTGTCTCCGATACACCCATCCCAATTACTCTAGTCACTGAATCAATCCACCTCATAGAGGGCCTTCCTCTCCTGTGCTGTCCCTCCACCCTCCCAAGCATGATGTCCCTCTCCAAGGACCAGTCCCTCCTTACAACATGTAAGTATGTCAGATGAAGCCCAAGAATCCTTGCCTAGGGAGCCGCCCGGTTTAACCCTCTCCAGGATGAATCTGTTTGTTTTCCTAGCAGTCCATGGTACATTCAATACTCTTCTCCAGCACCACAGCTCAAAGGCATCAATTCTCCTTCTATCCTCCTTAGTCATTGTCCAATTCTCTGATGCATAACAAGTGATAGCAAAGACCATGGCCTGTATCAGATGCACCTTAGTCTCCAGAGAGACACCATTGCTCTTCAGTACTTTGGAGAGGTTCTCAACAGCAGACTTCTCCATCACAAAACGTCTATTAATTTCCTGGCTACTGGTGCCGAGAGTATTGACTGTGGAGCCAAGCAAACTAAAGCTGTGAACAATCTTAACCTCTTCACCATCCATCCTGATTCTGCCAATTGGTCCAGTGGTGAGAATCTTGAAGTACAATATTGTGAGTGACAGGATAATATCCATACGCATACAAGGAAGGCCAGTGAATACCATCATTCAGGTATATGCGCCAATAACCAGAGACAAGGAAGAGGAAATAGAAGACTTTTACCAAGTTTTACAGTTGGAGGTTGATCAAATATGCAATCAAGATGCATTGATAATAGTAGGTGACTGGAATGCAAAAGTTGGGAACAGAGAAGAAGATTCGGTAGTTGGAAAACATGGACTTGGTGACAGAAATGTAGCTGGAGATAGAATGATTGAATTTTGCACAATGACTTATTCATTGCAAATATGTTTTTTAAGAGACATAAACGCAGGTTATATACATGGATTTCACCTGGTGGTATGCACAGGAATCAGATCGATTACGTCTGTGGAAAAAAAACCGCTGGAGAAGCTCAATATCAGCTGTGAAAACTAGGCCAGGAGCTGATTGTGGAACAGACCACCAACTACTCATATGCAAGTTCAAGCTGAAGCTGAGGAAAATTAAACCAAATCCACGGGAACCAAAATATGGCTTTGAGTCTATACTACCTGATTTTCAGAACCATCTCAGGAACAGGTTTGACGCCTTGCACACTAATGAGCAAAGACCAGATGAGTTGTGGGAGGTTTGGTATAATTACACCAAGTTATTCATGGAATGTAAGATAGTCTACACAATATATCTACTTCATACTCTCACTTGTTGCTGTTAGGTGCCAATGAGGTGGGCACTATTCATAGTGATCTTATGAATAAAAGGCCTGACCCTGCCCTATCTTATGCTCTGACATACTTGAGGCCACTGCCGTCAATCCATCGCTTTGGGGCCATTTTCTCCTTCACTAACCCTCCCTCCTTCCAAGCATGATATCCTTTTCCAAGAAATAGCCTCACCTAACAACATGTACAATGAAATCAATAATTTGCTCACATTCTCTTGTATTCTTTCTCAACCTGGCCCAATTATAAATGTGACTACATTCAGCTATCAACCGATTTATTCTCAAAAAGATAATGAAGGAAGAATACACATAACCATGTTGTTGTTAAATGCAAGGTCAAAAATCTCAAGGGGACTCTCAACGCTGCCTAACAACTTAATCTTAATTGCCTATTGTTGCCTAACAACTTAATCTTAATTGCCTATTGTATTCAGTATCGGACTCTTCCAGAAAAACCTGTTTCTTTCTCTTGGAACAACCCATATTCCAGGTGATTTTGCTTCCTATTTTTTGGAAAAAATTTAGAAGGCATCAGAAAGAAGTTTTCACAGTGTCCTGACCACAAAGGGACTATGCTATCTCACTCAGTATCTCTGCCCTAATTCCCACCATTGTAGATGTTTTGAACCTCTTTCTATCATAGTCCAAATTCGCAAGCTTTGCTCTAGCTCCATCTCCACTGCCTCAAGTAATTTGTTTAATATGCAGGTTTTATAGATAGAAACACAAAAAAAGCACACAAACTGGAGAATCTCAGAGTATTAAACACAAAAATCAAGTGTTTGCCTGACCCTATATCCTATTCCTTCCTCTGGCTATCTCATCATTCTCTGTTCTCTTTCAAGGTAAAACTTCCAAGTTACCAATAAATACCTCCTTTTCTTCCCATCGCTTGCTCTTTAGTCGTTTTCAAATGAGTTTCTGTCTCATGTTTATACTGAGATGAGACTTCAGGCCACTGTCATTACTATGTCATTGTTATTATGATTTATATACTGCAAATACCATTAATAATTATGCAGATGAGACAATCTAGCTTGCTGAAACTGAGGAGGACTTGAAGCACTTGCTGCAGAAGATCAAACACTACAGCCTTCAATATATATTGAAGCTTAACATCAAACAAACAAACAAAAACCCCACAAAGATTCTCACCACTCGGCCAATTGGCAGCATTATTATAGAGAGTGAAGAGATTGAGATTGTTAACAGCTTTAGCTTGCTTTGCACCACAATCAACACTCCAGCACTCCAGCATCCAGGAAAATAAGAGATGAATTGCATTGGGAGAGTTGGCTGTCAGGGACATCTCCAGAGTACTGAAGAGCAACAACGTCATTTTGGAGATTAAGGTGTGCCTGATTCAGGCCATAGCCTTCACAAGTGCTTACTATGCATCAGAGAGCTGGACAATGACTAGGGATGATAGAAAGAGAATTGATGCCTTTGAGCTGTGGTGCTGGGGAAGAGTTTTGAATATACCATGGACTGCCAGGCGGATAAACAGGTTCGTCCCAGGTAGGGTGAAACCAGGCTGCTCCTTGGAGGCAAGGATTCTGAAGCTTCGTCTGACATACTCTGGACATGTTGCAAGGAGGGACCAGTCCTTGGAGAGGGACAACATGCTTGGAAGGGTGGAGGGATGGAGAAAGAGTGGGAGACCATTAATGAGATGGATTGATTCAATGACTGCGGTAATGATCGTAGTTGTGTCAGAAACAGTAAAGTTGGCAAAGGCTAGAGCAGATTTCAGGGCTGTTGTACATAGGGTTGCTATGAGTTGCAAGCATCTCGATGGCACATAACAACAATAGCAACAACATATTACATGGCATCTCAATGGTATCAGACACATCTGACTACTGCTGAACAAACATTCTTCTCTCTACTTCTAAGACACTACTTTTTCCTAGTTTTCATTCTTTCTTGCTAGGTGTTTCTTTATGGCCTCCTCTGCCAGCCTTTACCTCTTCAGTCCAATTTCTTTCATTTTTAAAAGAATTTCTTTTTTTTATGTATTCTTTCACTGTTGCATATTTTTCTTTCCTCCCCACCTCCTTCAGCCAAATTTCTAAAGACAATGGAATCTTGTTGTTATGTTGCATGATGTCATCGAGTCGAGTACAACTCATAGTGACACTATGAACAACAGATTTGAACCCTGTCCTATCCTGTGCCATCTTCATATACCTTACTCAGATTGCTTCTAAAATTTAACATTTAATCCCTTTATCTTTACCTCATACATACACTCTTCATGCTGATGACTTCCAAAAATGAATTTCCAGTTCAATTCCCCTCTAAAAATGCAAGTCTATATTATGTGCAGACATCTATATCAAGCTATTCAGTAAGGCTATTCAGTAAGATCCAAGCATCGTTCTAATTTACCTCCCTATTCCTTCCTGCAAATCCAGTTCAGCCTTGAATCTTTCCCATTTCAGAAAAGTCAAAACTGTAGACTCATTTCCTTACACCAGATATCTAAGAGCTATCAATGATCTTCTCTTTTTCTAATCTTCCAGATCATATCCATTAATAAATTCTGTAATTCTATCCCACATATATTCCAAATCTTCATTTCTCTTTACCTTTCCTACCACCATTATAGTCTAATCTTCCATTCCTTACCAACGGCTTCTTAAGTAATCTTCCTGCTTTGACTTTTGTCTTCAAACTCCCACAATCTCTTCACCTAGCAGTCAAAATAAGCTGTAATGAATCCAGTAAAAGGAAAATTCTTCAATAATTTGCTAAACATTTGTTGATTTTATGTGCCATTGAGTTGCTTCTGACTCATAGCGGACCCTATGTACAACAGCCCTAAACCCTGCAATATCCTGTGCCAATCACACTGACTCTGACACACCCATCCTGATTACCCCAGTCACTGAATCAACCCACCTCATAGAGGTTCTTCTCCTGCGCCGTCCCTCGACCCTCCCAAGCATGATGTCCCTCTCCCTCCTGACAACATGTCCAAAGTATGTCAGACTGAACTCCAGAATTCTTGCCTCCAAGAAGCAGCCTGGTTTAACCCTTTCCAGGATCTGTTTGTTTTCCTAGCAGTCCATGGTACATTCAATACTCTTCTCCAACACCACAGCTCAAAGGTATCAATTCTCCTTCTATCCTCCCTCGTCATTGTCCAACTCTCCAATGCATAAAAAGTGATTGCAAAGACCATAGCCTGTATCAGACGCACCTAAGTCTTCAGAGTGAAAATGTTGCTCTTCAGTACCCTGGAGAAGTCCCTAACAGCAGGCTTTCCC